>NW_020863270.1:0-72774 GCF_003713205.1 Coffea eugenioides | reverse complement strand
AGAAGGGATGAGTAAAAGATTCCCCGAGAAAGGGTGTGAAAACTTAAAGAAAAGGAATGGAAAATTTTGCCGAACATTGAAATTTCAACCTCTAGATACTCATAATGGTCAATATCATTATTAAGTAGGCTCCAGTTATCAGACACGATAATGCAAATGCCTAACCATACGTCCAAATTGTAAATTCAGCACCTGTTACTCATCCATGAATACTGTATTGAAATCCAATTATTCCCATCTACTGAACTGATGAAAATAATTCAGCTTGATGAGAGAGTCGAGAAAAGAAACAAGAATGTAAATTCCCGTGGACGCATCACAACAGCATTTGGTTGTATCATTTGACAATTTCAATACCTAAAGACCCTTTTACCCATTGAGGCAGAAATATTGCGGTGACTACAAATGTTAAACATACACTACAGTCAACCGAATATTGCGAATATAATAGATACACTACTCGATGCATATTTCAAATAATTAAATTACAAGGGTCTTTCATTCATTGAATCCAAGAGAAGTTTATATGATGACTGCGAACTTAGTATTGGCAGACGCTATGAGCCGGAGATGTTTCCGTTTTTCCTCAGTACATGCAAATATTATCAGGTACAAGAAGCTAGTGTTGAACAGAGGACCAAGAGTTTGTCTCTAACCAATTGAAAGCTATAGGGCTCAGGAACGCATCAGGAATGCCAAAGGAGCTGACCAACGAAAGTGCATGCGGTCTCAGTTCCTCGCAAAGCTTTGCAACTTCTTTTCTCACTGCTGCAGCATTGTCTGCTGACAGGTAGCCATATCGGAGTCTGGTTCCAAATTCCAAGGTAACCAGGGCATAGATCGATTTCAAAAGACCTAATAGGCTCTGCAAGAAGATTCATAACCAACTAGTCATGCGCTGTAAGTTGACATTTAACCGACTGCGGAAATTGTTCATTTTCTTTGTCAACAATCAATTATCAACTAGAAGAGGAAGATCATAACAAATTTGAAGATGTTTGAAAATGGTATGGAAATTTACTTACAGTTATAAAAACTAAACAAGTTTCCATTGATTTGCAACAGATATGAGTCATTGCTGTAACCATTGAAATTTTAGACATGTGATTGAAACTCAATTTTCATTGTATGACAATCAAGGAGCATTTAGGGTTGTTTACACGCAAGTTTATTTCTGTCATCATGCTAAACTCTGAATTTCTAGAGTTAAGCAACTAATTGCGTGATTTACCATATATTTCATTCTTTTTCTATGCTTTGCTAGTGTTGATACATACGCATTATATTCTGATATTGGATTGTTAAGGAGGACAACAATCCATAGAAGGTAAAAAAAACAAAGAATGAAGGTAAAAACCGTACTTGTACTCTTGGTCTGGCCTTCTCCTTCTATATATCATATAGCCAATTACCTTGCTTAATTAGTAAAACTCCATTATGATGAAGGAAACAAATAAAGGAGATGCAATATCCAACAGAAATGGAAAATTATGTAAACACTGAATTGGAAAACCTCTCTCTTCCCTATCAAATCCAAGTGTGCTAAGTTAATCTACATGTCTAGCAATTAGTTGAGAGAAAAGCTTCATACGTACAGGAGATGCAAGTTTCTTGCATTTAAAGTAAGAGTAACGTACACTAATAATGTGTGCAAAAGTAACGATCTTGTGTCTATATCAAAAAATAAAAGGTTTTGTAACAATGGGTGGATCAATTAATTGTACTCAAAATTGTTGTTTCTGTACGCTAGAATTTGTACCTGTTCATCCATGAATTGTCCAATTGTCCACCCCTTATCCTGTGGCATCGGTTATATTGCCTATGTAACGGCTGTTCTATATCATCAATTTAACGGAAACAACTCCTATATACTTTGTCAGAGACTCATAATTTGTGTGTAGCGATTGGTGAGATAACCAAGACCAGCTCAATGCATTCTGCATTTATTCCTTCTTATAATTAACTTTCTATTGTGGCCGTTTCAATTGATTATACACTCAATTGCATTTATTCTATAGTGGAACCAAGAAAATGACCCCCTAAACGCAAAAAACCACTTCTTGAGTATAATGAGCAAATCCAAGTTGAGATTAAATAGCTGTAACCAACCTTTGACTGATTCATTGTAATTTACACTTTATTTTTTTTTTTTACTAGAAAAAAAAATCACTTTAGTCTACAGAGATATGCTTTAACAGCATCAGCCTAGCATGCATGCTTTTATAAATTGTGATCAGCCTACAATGACGTTTAGCATTCTGAGACTTGAGAAGGATCAGGCTTAAAGCTTCTTCATTTTCTTTTTCATCTGTTTCTTTTCTTTCTCCATTATGTGATTCGCTATTCAAAAAGGAGATTCTTTCACGGAATGGAAAATGTATACTGCGGAATAAAGATTTTCAGAATTGGGGTTAAGGCTTGGGAATTTGGAAAACAAGAAGGTAGGTGACTAATATTAATTTATTAGAAATAGGATACCGGACGTTGGTGGGACTATCCAATTCATGATCGAGTAGTTTACTTCGAATTTTAGATTATGATTATTTTGGCATATTTGTTTCAGCTTAGATTTTGCTTAGCAGTCTTTTTGATTGTGACTATTGGCAATATAGGATCAGTTGGAGAATTGCTGCTATATTCGGAGCTGGAGAAGAAGTTCAAGAAAGCGTTAGCAGCTACGTATATCGTTTGATGAGTAAAAATGTACAAAATTCACCTTAGAGCATCAATTTCTTAATTCAAAAAGGTCTGCAATTTGGAGCAACGTTGCTCCATGTGCCCAAATCTTTTCAGCACAACTCAACCAAGGACAGTGAATTTTCTGATGGCACTTTTCTTGCTTGTTTAGTAACAGAAATGGATCCATGTCTTCTGACACGATTTTTTCAAAATTCCTATATAAGCCTATTAATTTACACAGATTGATTTCCTTAGGAGCACAGCCGAGATGCTGACTTAGTATGCTGCCAAAAAATGATTCCTCAGCGCGAACATTTAGTACATGAACTCTGTAGATACGAACTCCAATTGGTAACGCTAATGATGAGACGGTTTGAGGGTGATGCTAGTAAGGCACAGTTGCAGTCACTGTCCTGTGCCTTGGATCTGTGAGAACCGTATTTACATTGATAAAGCCTGCTTCTCTCATTACTCTTTCAAGATCTGTCAAATAATACTCATCCAGGAATGGTTCAGTACTCTTCATTAGCGTAAATAACACTGGTGATAATTCCTGAAACATGTATAATGACAATCTAGTTCAGCAGCTTGGCTAGGAAAACCACATTATACCAGTCATCTTGAGAATTTTGCAGAGCAGGAGGTGGTTGGGAACAGAAACATCTATGAACTAATCCTTTCATGGTCAAAGTTATATGAATCCAAGGTGTTGCTCTGTATTATATATCTGTATTGCATATATTACAATGTTGTTTCCTATTTCAACATGTGCAGAAATTTTGAACATGTAGTGCTATTAGTTTGCCCCAGCGCACAAACTGTAGGCAGAGAAAAGGAATAGGAGAAGAGAACTTGCCTGAAGAATCTTTGATTTTGGCTGCAAAAAGCAAACAAGAGTTTATCAGATTGAAATGATCCTTTGGTAAATATACAATTCAAAACCTCAGGAGTTAATATTATTTACCGAGTTGTCTGTGATTGCAAAAGTTCCTCCAGGTCGAAGCAGTCGAAGGGCTTCTCTCACCATATTTTTTATCGCTCTTTCAGGGCATTCATGGAACTGTAACAGCTCAAATGATTGAGACTCTGAATCATAGCATTATTATTTCAAAGAGTTACCGGAAAAAAGAGCATGGCACGCACTTAAAATTCTAAAGGTGCAACCATGGGCAATAGTACTACAGCAGCTGCCTAGGCAAAACTTGTGGAGGCTTATACACCAAAGAATGTTTCTGTCAATTTTCATGCAACATGTTTCTTGCGTGAAAATTGAGCAAGTGAAGATGCTATTCTTCATTTGGTACTTTATCCATGACATTGTAAGGTGGGCGGATTACAGCTCAAACTTCTAAAAGTAGAAAGAGCCACAACATGTTATAAAAGAGTTTTCTCCTAAAATGTTCAGTTTTAGGAAGAACAACATGACTCTCTGATGATGATTTAGTACTCATTCCAACAGAAAATGTATGACATGCTTGCATTCTGTCAGTAATTTTTGACATACCACATAAGCAATGGAAAGAATGTCAAATGATTTGGAAGGTAAGCCTGTACTTTCACCATTAGCATGGACCCAACAGATAGGATTCATTCTTGGGTTGCTTTTCTTTTCTTTATATTGAGCAACAGCAAGAAAATATGGTGACAGATCCAGGCCCTGCAGAAAATGCAGCAATAAGATTTTAGAGCACTGGAAAGTGTACCGGAGCGTAGATTTACTTTACCTGAAGTACTGTTTGAAGCCCAATTACAAAATCTTTTAGCTAGATCTCTTTATTTTGAGACGTGCTCAACTTTTCAACCTTTATTTCTTGTAACAGACTCGGTAAATAAAATAGGTACCATGAAGAGGTTACTTAAGTAGATGCTGCATTGATTTTGTAGGTTACTATTGCATGTTAGATCATTTCACTTGGGGAGTGGAGAAACTAGCTAGAATACTTACAGTCACTCTAGCATTGGGAAATTTATCAGAAAGGCATCTTGTGCTGACACCAACTGAACATCCGATATCAAGAATTTCTCTGACAATATTGTCTTCTGAATATTTCTGATGATGTTCTTCAATTGCATTCAGCCAATTTCCACGAACTACTTGATTAGCTTCATCCAATGAAGAAGCATATGGTATTGCCCGTCTCATCATCGACATAGTTGCAGCCTCTGCCTCAGCAGCAGCCTGTTGAAGAATCTCATTATGGAATGCCTCGAAACTAGTGAGTACTGTACTCATTGCTTCTGCATTACTACTACTGAAGCAACTGGTAACATAAAATCAATGATACATATTCTTGTAATAAATTCGAGTACATTAAATCAACCATTATGCACATTACCAGCCAGGAAAGATTGCCCTCATCATATGCATGGAAGGGATTGAGATAATCTGCATAGGAACCGCAAGTATGAAACAAAATCAGTACCCAAATTAGTACACATAGGAAATGCCGGTTTTTTGTTCTGAGCTCTAGATTCAAGGTCACTTCCCTAATCTTTTAGTAGGGTGTGAGGAAAGAAAAAAGAAGAAACTTAAGCAACTTAAATTCTGGAATACAGAGTTGTAACAAGCTTCTTTTATTGTAGAATTATCAACATCAATGTTATATTGAAGTTATCAAAAGAGATGCACTCTTAATTAAATGGCAGACTACAAATTCAGCTACAAACTTTCTAACCACACAGCTGCTGCTAGTCCAATGAACGATTATTGGAGACACGAATTTAATCCAGTCTTCACCAGTACCACAATAATAGAGAACTTACAATCAGGGTAAACAAGAGAGGGATCCTCAATACTGTCCATTTCTTTGTATACATCTGATTCCAGTATCTGTCTAGTCATTTCCCTCCATGGAATATTTGTCTTCTCAGCTGTACTGTTTCAAAATCCCACCAAAATATTCCGAAAGAAAACCGAAAACCTTTTTTACACTCAAGAATTTCAGCAGCAAAAATCACCAAAATAAAAAATGAAGCCGCATTTCTGATGTAGATTACAGTACCTTATGAGAACTTGTCTTGCGCCAAATTTCATGATAGAGAAGAGAGGTCTGAAGGAAATGAGGGCTCCAACAAGCCGAGAAAGCGGCGTTTCACCGGTCCACCGCGGCCTTTCCAGCTGTCCCTCCTCAAATGCCACCGTCGATGACCCCTGGCCACTGCTTCCGCTAGTTGATGCTGTCATTTTAACCATCATCCTACTTTTGGCACGGCTTTTTGGTGCTCTTCTTCTAAGTGAGTCATGATGGCCTCCTACATTATCAGTACTGCTGCTTCCTACGGATGTTTTGATCCATAAATTCAGATTGCTGAGCTTTGATTGAGCGCAAAAGGCCATCACTGAAGAAGTGCTTCTTCTCAGAGATATCGTCCGTATTAAGGAGAAGAAGAGGCAATTGGCAAGGAACAACAAACCTTTGAAGAAACGTTAATTTTCCTAAGGTGGAAATCTAATCAGCAAAATATTCTTGACCAATTATATACTGACACCTATGCATTACGTTTTCCAAATCTTCTTTATTGAGTGCCTGTCTATACTCCACAACTTTTTGTCAAACTAGGAGGAGAACACCGCATCGCGCGGTGTAATTTTTAAGCTTGCCCCGAAACATCCAGTTATTCAAATTAAAAAATTAATTATAAAAAGTTACATAAAAATGTATCAAAATCTTTGCAATAGTTACAAAAAGAACATCAAATATACCCATTTTATTTTGTAACAAATGGATGGCTTCAAAGTTCAACTATTGTTTTACCGAATGAAATAAAAAAGTAAAGTTCACGACATTGACAAAATATTCACCCAATCCAACAAGAAAACTTCACGAAGAAATGCCATTGAAGTTTGCAATATAAAACTACATCCTCAAATAAACCATCAAAAAGTCAAGAAATTTGATTTATTGATGTCCTTTAGGGATCATCATCATTACAAAGAATTAAAAAATCGCTTCATTACCAGTGGCACTGGTAACTTGCTAGGTTGACATTGCCAACCAAAATAAAGTTCCAACAAAAGGCAAACTACAAATTACCTAAGAAAACAAATTAGTTTACTCTCCTTGCCACTACTGAGCTGATAAAAAAAAAAAAGAAAAGTAAATCTTGCAACCCATCAATAAGGTTGACAAATAACCAAAAACTGAAAAAACAAAAACAAGACTAACATCTCTAGAAAAAGGAAACAAGCAAAACTACAAGCCGAACAGCAAGTGTACAAGCAATTATATGTCCGAGTTGAATTCTGCAAAAAAGAAATTGAGCTTTAGGTTGTATGATTCTCAAACAGAGAAATCAAAACAATAAAAACAGAGCAAGTAAAACAAGTAAAAGAAAATAACTTTGGATCTCGAGGAAATAGGATGCCGTCTCAAATTTCCACCCTTCACTTTTTTAAAGACCAATAACAGGACAAAGAAAGCAGAAAGTTACAGCCAGTTACAATGAAAAAAATCTGTTCACACAAAAAAAAAAGGACATTAAAACATATCATCCAGGCTTACTGAAGAAAAGTAGCCTCCTTTATCTTTTCTTCCTTCATCTAACAAAGACTTAGAATAAAAAATGCTGGCAAGAGCAAATTTATTGGGGGGAAAAATGAAGACGACAAAACCTTGGATCTACACTAAACAGATTAACATTTTTTTGTTAAAAAAAAGGGCCTAAATAAAATTAACATTGAGAAAACAATTTCCAAAATCCTTTTGTACTATGCTGTAAATCTTAATATCTCAACCCATAATAAACATTTGGGATTTAGTAGAAAATAAATATAGTTAAAATTCTTATGCTACACCATCAAATCTAGCATAGCATATGTTAAATCGCAAAAAAGAAGTAAAACAATAGGAATTAAGCACTAAACACCTAAATTTTTTTCAAAATTTCACATCCAAATCACATTGATGCAATAAGACAAAACATCGTCCCTAAGCCACTTTTTGAAGTAAATAAATAGTTTGTAATCTAAACAGATAACAAAGGACCTAAAACTTACAATAGCAAACAATTAAGGACCAAAAAAACATTTAAAGTTACTTTTGCAGCATCATAGGTGAATACATGAAAGGGTTCGGACCACCTTAAGCAAATGAATCAAAATGCAATCTACTACATAAAAGGACACGTAGAACTATATAAGAAATCTGGTAATATTTGATAAGTCAAAAAGGAAAATATTTACAAGAATAAATCAGCATTTTCTGAAAACTTTTCGTACTTCCTATAACAACATAAGAAAGTTTCCAAACAATGTGATATGATAATTCAACCACATTTCCAAACAACATAGCAGATACAGGAGAACTATTATTAGAAAAAAAGGCTTTCTAAATCTAAAACCTAAACAAAGGACCTAAACCTTACAATAGCAACAATTAAGGACCAAAAATACTTTTAAAGTTACTTTTGTTGCATCATCGGTGAATACATGAAAGGATTTGGATCACCTTAAGCAAATGGATCCAAATGCAATCTACTACATAAAAGGACACGTTGAATTACATAAGAATTCTGGGAATATCTGATAAGTCAAAAAGGAAAATATTTACAAGAATAAATCAGCATTTTCTGAAAACTTTTCGTACTTCTTATAACAACACAAGAAAGTTTCCAAACAATGTGATATGATAATTTTACCACATCTCCAACCACGTAGTAGATTTAGTAGAATTATGTTATTGAAAAAAAACCTTTCTAAATCTAAAACCTGATTCTTCTATAATCATTATAAAACAACCAATAGTTGGCCACAATCTAAAACGCAAAAGAAACACTAACATGAAGTCACCAATTATCAAAAGGGATAAATCACAAAAATTAAGGTCATTAGGTATGAGCACCTTGATTACTAACTCATACTGCTACTCAGATAGCATTTTGAATATCCAGTGTTCTTTTTTGACGAGTCTATTTACTCAAAAAATGTTTATCTTTTTTTTTAGACAGTGATAAATTCCTCTTGCTTCCTACAAAAAATAATGGTAAGACAAAAAAAATTCAAAAGATTTGAGACTTGAGAAACAGAAATCAAAAGAACATTCTTATCAGCCAAAAAGAGTTAAAAAAAAACTTCAAATGAATATACCTCTATAGAACAGAAAAAAATGAAAGGTAGGTGCTATCATCTTTCTTCCTACAAAGGCAATAACATAAAAATATAAATCAGATAAAAAATATCAATGACACAAAATA
The DNA here is from genome assembly GCF_003713205.1 of Coffea eugenioides. Classification (NCBI taxonomy): domain Eukaryota; kingdom Viridiplantae; phylum Streptophyta; class Magnoliopsida; order Gentianales; family Rubiaceae; genus Coffea; species Coffea eugenioides. The sequence continues at coordinate 63,903 of NW_020863270.1, read as the reverse complement.
CTTTCTAAGAGGCAAAATATCAGAAGAATAAAGGTCTTGTTAATAAAAAAAGAAACCATGAGTCATTAAATCTAATAAACATAATCCAACAGATCAACTAAACATAATCCACCGGTTGAAGGATGAGGGACAAATCACAAAAGGGACTATAACTTCAAGCTAAACCCAAACATAAGCCAAATATTCCAAAAAAAGAAAGCATAAAATGAGCTTATTTACTTGGAATTGAAATGTGCTAAAATACAATTAAGTACATGATAGAGCAACAGACCTTCTATACATTCTTGTGCTCAGATACAAAAATATCATAATTGAGAATGTTTCCACCTCTTGAAGAGATACATTCTGATAGCTTGTAACTATTCCACCTCATCGTGCAAGAAAAATATGGAAGAAAGGGTAAAGAGTTTACAAAGAGAACCTGAAAACAAATAAGTAAAATAGATGGTTATTAAATAATTAACCAAAGACAATGAGAAATGTAGTAGCTGAAAGTAAACCAGCAAATCACACAAATCATAAGTTTGTATAAGGGCTCTCAAAGAAACGTCAAAAAAAAAGCAAACTAAATATAAATACAACTCCATGAGAACTATTAAAACTTAGACCAATAAAACCAGTAGCAAAGGTATGGAGAGATCACTGCCAACCAAAAGAAGAAAAAAAAAAAGAGATCGAAGAAATTAATTCACATGCAATAAACAAAATTTTCCAGAAAGAGAGCCCCAAATTGCAGGATACCTTAAAGCCGTCCTTGGGAGAAATATGATCAAATTTTATTCCATACAAAAGAAAACCCTATAATGATTATTTTTCATCTCTAATATAATATGCGCTCAGAAAGGAGGATGGGGGCAACAAATAAATATGGTTGGAACGAAGCTTTAGATCTATAACTTTTCTAACAAAAAAATAGTTGATACCAGTATGAACAATATTGGATTTTCTCATATTATAGTTGAAGGAAGAAACGAGTAAAGAAAAATACTATTTATCACAACCAAATAACCCAAAAAATATAAAAGGGCAAGAAATTAACTGTAATTCCTCCTTCAATGGCCTTCCTTGTGTTTTTTTTACCTGAGATAATCACAAAAAAATTCCATAAGAAAAAATAATCATAGTCTAAAAAGCCATGAGAAAAATAAACATCATGTGAGATCTCTTACCTGGCGGGTTCTGTAGAGATTGAAGATACCAGATAATAAAAAGCAAACCTTAAACTTGCACCCTGAAACAAACATGAAATTGATTAGAGAATAAAGAAAATCAGTCAAAATAAAGGAAAATTTTAAAACTAAAAAATGGCTAGATCAGCGGATCGAAAATAAATCAGATAAGAAAGATCTCCAAGGTAATTATGTCCCAATAAAGAGAAAAACAAATAACCCAAAAAAATGAAAAGGCAAGATACTAACTGTAATTCCTCCTTCAGTGGCCTTCCTTGTGTTTTTTTAAACCTGAGATAATCACAAAAAAATTCCATAACAAAAAATTATCATAGTCAAAAAAGCCATGAGAAAAATAAACATCATGTGAGATCTCTTACCTGGCGGGTTCTGTAGAGATTGAAGATACCAGATAATAAAATGCAAACCTTAAACTTGCACCCTGAAACAAACATGAAATTGCTTAGAGAATAAAGAAAATCAGTCAAAATAAGGAAAATTTTGAAACTAAAAAATGGCGAGATCAACGGATCGAAAATAAATCAGATAAGAAAGATCTCCAAGGTAATTATGTCCCAATAAAGAGAAAAATAATTGAGAGAAAATAGAAATTTTTCTGTGTAGAAAGAGGGAAAAAATCATAGGTTTATGAGGAAAAGGAATGGAGATCAGAAACAGAAAAAGAAAATCCAAATGTAAGCAGTTGAGCAAACAAGATCGACCAAATTTTCGAGGTTCTCCTATCTCAGAGTAAGGAGACAAAAAGGGCAAAAAAAGAGAGAGAATAAAAGGTGGGTTTTGAGCATCATTTTTTTCGAATAATCTTTAAAAGAGGGGAAAAATATAGAAGAAAGGGAGAATAGATGCGGTGTGTTGTTAGTCTGTTTCTTTCCTTTTTTTTAGAGAAAAAAATGGAGGAAATCCATGGAAGGAATGGAGGCGGTCAGTCATACTCTCGGATGAGACAAAAGGAAATAAAGGTGTTTTGGAAAAAGGGCGTGAGGAGACTGTTAGAACAAGCGGCGCAAGCAGAAGCAACAAGCAAAGACTCTCAGGAACCCTACCTATTCATTAAGGCGTGAAATCTCGATTTTGTCCTCAATTCAATTCATCAGCTCAATCAACGGAGGACGACCACCAATTGGCCAATAAAATTGTGCCACGTCAGCAATTAAAACTCAATTGGAAACGATGGCATTCGCGCATAGACTAGATATGTTAATAACTGCTTTTGTCAAAAACACGACCACTTTGCCAATTTTATCTATCTCTTGGAGAGTGCTACGACAACTTTGTACCTACCTTACCCTATTTCATTAAGTAGGTGAACAATCAATTTAATGTCCTAAAAGTTGAAACTTCTAATTGAGTTTAAGAAAGCATGTCACTGTGGTATTTTTGGCTGCTAATCAACTCAATGCCTGTACCACCACTTTTGGCCACAAAACAGAGTAGGCCCGATTTTATTGCAGTTACAGCAGATTTACAGAGCTTGAGGTGGCTCCCGCCTTCCTTTGTCATCTTACTTAGTTCATCTAATTCTCATGTAAATTTACATGCACCATCAACGATTACGTGCAGAAATAAGATTTTCTTTTCTTTTCATGAAGCTATAACAAACAATTCAAGATTAAACTTTGGCAAGGCACATTTCATCCTCAAAATTTTGACTTTGTTGACACATTTTGGGTTTCAATAAATCTTAAAGGACACCTCAGAAGATTTTGTAGCACAAATAAAGTCAATTATCCACTTAGACATCAAAAGTGTGGAGTAATAGTGCATTTCAATTTTTAAAACCACAAAATAAGATAAAAAAGAACTCAACTAATTAAACTTAAGGAAACCAATGATAGATTATTTTTCTCACTCAAAGAATCATACTACAATATGTAGTTAATTAGTAGAAATAAAAATTTCAATTCCTACACCTCTTATACAAAGATTATCTTCGAGTTATTTGGCATCAGAGGAAACAAATCAAGCCAATCTACAACTTGAGGTAGCTGCTTCCCAGATAGATAACTTGCCTTTATAATTAATCAAATACAAATTATATTATTCTTTAAGGTTAAGTATGCCAGTTTTCCATGGTTTGAGGGCCCAAAAGTTGGCTATAAGCAATCGAAACTGCTAACAGCACCTTTTCAACACTAGATGCAGAGTGGGCACCCAGGTTCAATACTACTCTGTGCTTCGTCATCCATTGTCTTTGTCTAAAAGCTTTTTGTAAAAAGAAATTAAAGTAAAATTAAAAAAACCATCTACTCTCCACCTGAGAGAAACTACCTAAACAATGTCCTTTATATATATATAAAAGAAGCACTTGGCGTTTCTACTGTTGCTAGAATTTCGAGTGCATCCGGCTGCTTCAGGCTGCTGTACATTCAAGTGCATTGATCTGGCTTTGTGCGTTGTACATTGTACATGGGAAGGTTTTGCTTGTGGTCCACTTTTCCTTTGTAGGGAGGAGTCCTGCTCAATGGGTTGTGGACTGTGGACTCCACTTTGATTATTTTTATATATATAAAACTACAGGCATTATGGAAGAGTAATGAATCTATTGGCTCCATTGAGTTAGCAAATTGACATATGAAATTAAATTCTCACACTGGCCTCATGAAAAATTTCCTTGGCTAGGAAATTGAAGTTTTGGAATTAACGCTTTTATTTCGTAAATGATATCATTTTGCAAGTAATTGAAATTACTCAATTATGGTATATGTGCATTGCGAATTTTCTCTCTTCTAAATTTCTAAATTTTTTAAAATTGACATATGAAAATTGACAATCTTTTGGGTTTCATGTTTTGCAATTCCACAAAAAATCAAGAATTTTATTTTCGGTTTCATGTTTTGATGATTTTTGCGTAACTAGACTGTATTATGTAGACCTAAGAATCATGAAAGAATCAAGAATTGTGAACAAAATAACAAGAAAAAAACATATTCTGAAAATTCGAATTTGGGAATCATTTTTGAAATTAACGCTTTTATTTATCCTTATACAAAAGAAGCATTTTCCGTTTCTCTACTGCAGCAATTTTCAAGTGCAAAGCCGTCCTTCAGACCATTGTACTTTCAAGTGCATCAGTCTGCTTCTATGGATTGTACTTCGTTCTTGGTCACTATATCAGGTGTAAGTCCAATTTTGGGCGTCCATCAAGTGCCATATAAATCTGAAACAAAATTAGTGTCATGTGTAATTTACGGTTTAATCCATGTAGATGCCTTTTTGGTGGTCAAATTGGTGGTCGCGCCAAGGATAGTTTTAACCTTTCAATTAGATTTGACAACAAGGTTAAATCATTGTTTGCCATTACCAAAACTTTGTTACCGTGTTGCCCTTCTAGATGCTGATTATGTGGGTTAATACCTGACCTTAACCATTTTTGTATTTTCATACTTGTTGGTCTTTGGACGCCACTACTTCTTGCATCTTACTGATAATGATGCATTGATGCGATAGTGTGTATTTGATAGCCAAATGAAGTTTCATGCAACTTCCTCTGTATATTCAAGGATCAAGTTACTTGCAAAATTCTGTATATATTCAAGAAGAAGAACTCCCAGGGTTTTCCTTCACTTGTTTAGGAGAAGAATCAGGTATTCTTTTGTTTTCCGGAAAATTTTTTCACTTCGCCGCCTGGTTTTTCTTTGCTGGTTTTTTGCTCACTTGTTTCACGTTTATCTATTTATGTTCATCTGCAATTTTTGGTATTCAACTCTTTAATGCCCACGTGCATACTGTGCTCAACTTTATTATCTTAGGTGCCAGTGAATTTGCTTTTGTTATCTTGGTTTGGTATATCAATGGAGGCATTCTACTCCTTTGTACGTATAGTTAACTTTCTTCACATGCATGCTTAGTATGTTGAGTTTTGAGGATCTGGTTTGCAAAATCTGTTTCACCCTTTGATCCACATAGCCGGCAACTCTTGCTTTTGGAGTATGCACGATCATCTCACTCCCCAAGAAACCGCTTGTCATGACTATGGGCCTGTTTGGAACCTTGGTTTTTAACCAAGTTTGTATGATACTAGTTTTTTAACAACTTTTGCTACAAGAACCTCAAAAACTATCAAAGTTTTTAACCTACACACTTTAAAATATCCAAAACACAAAAACAAAAAAATTCCCTTCCCCTTTTCTTCTTCTTCCTCCCCCACCACCACCTCCATCGCCGGTCACTATCTCGGCCGCCGGTTTCGGTGCCCGTCTTCTTTTTTTTCCCCTTTCTCCCTCTCCCCCTCTTCCTCCCCTGCAAAGGAATTACTCGCTCAAATCACTGTGATGTTGAGCCTGATAAGAAGGGTAGTGGGTCAGACAAAAAAGCAAGTGGTCATGGCAAATCATCCAACAAGCAGAAGCAGCAGCTTTGCCTTTGTGCTCCAAAGACCCATGCTGGCTCGTTCAGGTGCCGTCTCCACAGAGCCGCTGACACTGCAAATGCTGCAACTGCTCACAAGCCATTGGTGTCATCTTCAATCAAGTGCAGCGGCAAGAAAAGCTTCAGTTCAAGAAACATGGCACAGTCCCGGATCGGAACCCTTTGCAACCTGCCATCCTCCCCCTTTGCTCAATTTTTTTTTTGCAATCGGGAGAGGGGGGAGAAGGAAAATTTCCAAAAAAAAAAATTCCTGTTGCGGCTTATTCTGCCAGCAAGAGAAAGAGAGGAGAGGGAGAGAAAAAATTGGAAAAAAAATTGTTTATGTTGCTGCAAAACTCAGGTGCCGGTCTTCTTTTGCAGAGGCGGCCGAGGGAAGGGGGATGGGGAGAGAGGAGGAGAGGGGTGGCGGGGGAAGAAAGGGGAAGGGGAGAGGGAGAGGGAGGGATGGCGGGGGAGAGGGGAGGAAAGGGGTGGCGGTGGAGGGAGAGGAAGAAGAGGGGTGGCGGTCGATGCAGAGGTGACCATCTACTAGGTCTTTTTACCGTCGGATGCAGAGGTGATGGGAGAGGGGGAAGGAAGAAAAAGAAGAAGAAGAGAAGAAAGAAAAGAAAAAGGAGAGAAAGAAAGAAAAAGAAAAAGAAAGAAAAGAAAAAAAATGGTAGGGCCATGGTTGCTGGGAACTGGGAAGGCAGAGGTCACGGGGGGGAGAAGGAAGAAGAAGAAGAAGAAGAGAGGAAAGAAAAGAAAAAGAAAAGAAAGAAAAAGAAAAAGAAAAGGAAAAAAAGTTTTTCAACTGACAAAAACTTCTATAAAATTTTTTCAAAAACTTCTACAGTGCACTACAATAAAGTTTTAGACAAACTCCCAAAAAACTCAGATTCCAAACGGACCCTATATTCACAGGCGACGACTTCTTGTGCCAGAACTTGAGAAAATATTTCTGCTTTGTCTCCTGCTTCTTTGTTTCCTTGTGGTTCTTGGTCTTGCTCTTTTCCCCCCTTTCTTGCTGTTTGTAAAGTAATTCTTGTTTTCATTCATCTCATTGCTACATCCTTATGTATCTATTTTCCTTAGGATTTTTGTGCTTCTACTTTTCTTTCACATTTTTTTTGTGAAGACTTGTTTGCCCAGCAATTATATTGTTATTTATTCTCATATTTTGTTCATTTTTTTTTCTTGAATTTAAACTTTTGATCAGGTGGGATTCCTTGATGGAGGTTGTGGATTTTTAGCAAATATATCTATCTGTGATGGTAACACTTTTGTGTATTTTTTTTTAAATATAGTGCTGATAATAGTTAGTTTTGGTACAACTTTTTAGTTTGTTCTTAGGGGTTTTAGAGATATCAGCTATGATAGTTTTCCAATTTTTGGGTCTTATTATTTTTGCAAGTGTCACGAAGCATCTTACGCCTCAGCCAGGAGCTGGTGGTTTTGATACTCCCATTTTTGGATGAAAGAAGTCCAGTGATAGAGGTAGAGGTTTTATTGTCTTAATCTTATGTTCTAAATTAACCCTGAAATTTTTACTCCAATTTCATATGTATTTTGTTAATTTTTGGGTATTCCGTGTAATTGTTGAGAAGGATGAGCATTTTTGAAAGCTAACGAAGAGAACACCCCCAGGAACAAAGCAAGGAACCACAGTTCAGGTGGTTCTTCTACTGGCCTTTTGGATGTACAACATGTGTTTATTTTTAAGCTATTGATTTGTGTTTGTGTCAAACAACTCGGTGAATCCCTTGTAGAAAATTTACAGAGGACTAGAGAGTGAACCACACTTGCAATGCAGGATCCTAAGGTGATGTCATGTAAGAATAATCTGATCTAGAAGTTCTGCCATGTTGTGAAAATTGTGAGGATGTAATCATAAACTACTATTTGATTAGTGCTTGGAAATTGCAGAGATTATAATCTTGTTCACGATTCCTGTTTGATCATTAGGTTGAATTTGGTCTGCAATTTTTATTTTTTTTTTTGCATTTACATCTATATTTGTATTCTTTCATTATTATCTGTCAATGTCTTTTGTAGTTCTTCCATGTCTGTGAAGTATTACTAATTAGAAAGTTTGTCATTGTAGAATTTGAAGTTACCAAACGCTTCTTATCTGATGTCATTTCTCATCATTATCATGTTGTTTGAACTTTTACATAGAGATTGACATTGTAGGATTTCCACATGGATAGTTGTAAATTAATTCACATTCTTTCCGGTTCTATTATCTACTCTTATACATTATCATCATTGAAGTCCATTGCTATAGCAATATCACACTTGTGCAACTTCTATATCTTTCTGTTTGAGTGATTCAATGTTAGTCTCCCTAAATCAACTTCTACACATTACTGTGATTCAGAATAACTAATTGGCTGGTTTCAGAGAGAAATTTTGGCAGCCCTTGATCCCAATCACATGCAAGGAATGGGTTTCTGCTGCTATAGCGGAAGAAGTAAAATCCTAACTCATTGTCTTTCTTCGGTCCCCAAATTTTCTTCCTCACTAAAATTAGTTTATTTAAAAAATTCAGCTACACTTTAGCATGAGGATTGTAGTACACTTTGTTAACGAAGTTGAAAGCTTTGATCTCATTTGCTGCAACAATCAAGTGGAAGTTTTTCTATAGCTTGCTTGTACTTCTACTGTGAACTTGTACTTTAATGGTAGTTGACTCGATAGTTTGCATACCATACTGAACCGCATTTTTTAATCTTAAATGATTGTATAATGAAGAAAGGAAGGTAAAAATTAGAGTTGGTGTGCAAATGGAGTGGGAAAAACGATGCAAGAAGTTAAACATTGCAGGAGACCTGCCTCTATGAGTGGCAAAATCCAAATTGCACAAGCTTGAAGAAGGGGTGTTCTTGGTGAGGAGGAGTTTCAGTGGAACTCATAAGATTCTGGATGAAAAGCTTGACCAAAGAGTAGGTACAAAGCATTGAAGAAAGGAAAAAAACACCAAGACCAAAGAGTAGCAAGAGAGCACCGAAGTATCTTGAAAAAAGGAGGAAGATCTCAGAGTCCATTTCCACCAAATGAGCTGATCTTGTACAAGCTTGTCCAGAAGAACTTTTATTTGATCTTTTTTCTTATTTTGTGATTGAAAACTTTCTTTGACTTAATGATAGTAAATCACATTTGTTTGAGGGCTATTGCATATAATATCATCAGTTTAATCTTATTTTGCACAGTTGGTTATGTGTTCCTCACTACTATTTACGAAGTTTTTTCTCTTAATTTATTTTGCCTAGGAATATCAGAATCGGGTTTGCTCCTAGCTCCGCTGGCCAAAAAAAAAAGGCATAAAAAAAGGTGCCTGATGGAGTTCACGCACTCGACTCCGTTAGCCATACAATCTTATCATCCATGTGCACAAAAATTGTTCACCAAAATATAAACGGTCAAAATTTTTTAATAAAACGTCTGCCGCCTGCGCATCGCGCAGGGAAGCCCCCTAGTATATATATAAGAAGCACTTGGCACTTCTATTGCTGCTGGGGTTTCAACTGCATCGCAGCTTCGGACTGTTGTACTTTCAAGCGCATTGATATGGCTTTATGCGTTGTACTTTGTACTTGTGAAGGTTTTGCTTGTGGTCCACTTTGATTATATAGTAGACTCCTGCTCAATTGGTTGTGGACTGTGGACTCCACTTTGATTATTTGTAAAGGATATAGAATGTCTATATATCCTATATCCTACCGTACATTGTTTAGTCTTGGTAATTATTTTTTGAAGGATAGTCTTGATTATTTGTAAAGGATATAGAATATATATATATCCTATATCCTACCGTACATTGTAGTCTTGGTAATTATAAAGTCGTTGGTCAGTTGATTTATTTATTGCTTATATATATAAAGAACTACATTATAGAAGAGTAATGAAGCTCTTGGCTCCATTGAGTTAGTAAATTGACATATGAAATTAAATTCTCATACTGGCATTTTGAAAAATTTCCTTGGATAGGAATTGAAGTTTTGGAATTAATGCTTTTATTTCATAAACGATATCATTCTCCAAGTAATTGACTGAATTATGGTATATGTGAGTTGTGAATTTTTTCTTGTCTAAATTTTTTTGAATTGACATATAAAATTAAATTCTTATGTTGGTCTCGTGATTTTGTTAATTTTATGCCTTTTGGGTTTGATGCTTCTCAATTCCACGAAAAATTTTACTTTCCTAAATTTTTTGCTTAATTAGACTGTATTAAAAATCAAGATTTATTATGAAAAAAATGAAAAGAAAATAATATTCTTAAAATTTGAATTTGGGAATCAATTTTGAAATTAACATTTTTATTTCATAAACAACACCATTGTTCAAGTAATTGAAGTTACTCAATTATGATATGTGCATTGCAAATTTTTCCTTTCCTGAATTTTTGAAATTGACATATGGAATTAAATTCTTATGCTGGCCTTGTGATTTTCTACTTTTAGTGTCTTTTAGTTTTGTGTAATTAGACTTTTTCTTATATTAAAAACCAAAAATTATCTAAGACCCTAACAATCATAAAAAATCAAGAATTATGAAAAACATAACAAGAAAAAAATATTGTGAAAATTCAAATTTTGTATATAGATTCAAATTTTAGAATTCATAACTTTATTTAATTCATAATGATAGAGTAAAATTTGATCATTTTGTTAATTATGGGGTATGTACATTTTTTGTAATTAAACTTTTTCTCACCTTTAAAAATTTCTATAGCATTTTGAATTTCTTTCTTCACTAAATTTTTGTGTAATTACTATTTAGTCTAACATAATGTATTATCTAAACACAAGGATTATGGAAAAATATAACAAGTTTGTAAGGGAAATCAAAATTTTAGTGTCTTTTAGATTGGATGGTTGACAATTGGCAGAAAAAATTGTGAAAATTTGAATTTTGGATCGAAATTCAATTTTGAGAATTTGTCACTTTATTCAATTGATTGGTCATAACGGAGATAAATTTGCTCATTTTCCACCACTATAAGATAAATTTTTGGATTAATATCAGAAACCTCCCATGAGATTTCTTCTAATCACACTAGCACCCCTCAAGTTTCCAAAATCACACCTAGCACCCCTGGCAGTAGCATGTGACAGTTTGTCCTAACCAAAAGGTGAGAAATTACCCAAAAACCACCAATATCAGGCAAATTTTTAAGTAGGGAAATGTTGGAAAAAAATAATGAATAAGAAGAATTATTGGAAACCAGAAAATAACAAAAATGCCATTGTTTTGGCGCACAAATTGAGCGCCATTTTCTGCATATGTAACCATGATAACCATAAAAGGCGGGCTTTCACAAGTAAGACAACTTGAAAGGTAAGTTGCACTCTTTTTTTTAGCTCAAAATTGCTCATGTGCTGGTAGAATTAGGAAGAGATTGCTGATGATTAGCTGCAAATTAGTGCAGTGGTGAAGGAATATAGAACTTATGTCGTTGAAAGCGTCATTTTTAGGTGGAAGGAAAAGTTCGGCTGCATTTGAAGTCGTGGATTTTCAGCTTAACCTTCAACTTTGGATTCAACAGAATAGGTAAGCTTCATAGGCTGTCCTTGCATATTAAATTTGAAAATAGTACTCTTGATGTTGTTGATCTTGTCAAAATGAAGCCGTGAGTGATTGTTTTTTTGTCACAGATGTTAACAAGTAGAAGTTCAACAATTATGAGACTAAAAAGGAGTAGCTTTTGTTGTGAGCATGTGATATTCATTGATTTTGACTAATATTATGAACAAGCTAGCAAGTATATGTTATGGATATTGACAAAATTGAGATATAATACTATTTTCCATAGCATTCATGATGGTTGTTTCAATAGAGTATTTATGAAACTCTGAAAATAGCTTCGGCCAATGGTATGATCATGATGATCAATACCTATGCTAAGTGATTGTTTAATAGTGCACTAGAAATGTTGAAAACTTTCTTGTATACTGCTCTATAATTGTGCATTTAAGGGTAGAAATGCTTTGATGTATACATGAACATGCCTTTTTTTGTGTGTTGTAATAATCTTGTAGTGAGTAGGAACTAAAAAGTTTCTAAATTGGGATATGTAGGATGGCATCTATGGTTGCTCATGCCATTGTTGTTCATTACTTGGGAAATGCTAGTATTTCATACATGAATCTCAAGTGTCCTTTTAACCAACCAAATATGTTAGTTATAGCTACTTCTACATTGATACACTCCTCCTCACTTATGTTTAATCCTGGCTCGTCCAAAGCACCAGTTGTTTTTGAGATGCTCTTCTTTCTATTTCCTTCCATAGCTCCCAAGTGTTCCATCCATTCCTGCATAGCTTTTTGTACCACTTGTAAAGGTTGCCTATTCTCGTCCTTGAAAACTCTTTCATTTCTTGCTTTCCACAATTGCCATAGGATATTAGCCGTAAGGCCTATACGCTCCATCCCCTCCTGTCTATATCTTGCTCCTACCAAGGCACTCCACTATCTCCTGAAGCAGCCTCTTTGATCAGCTATCCAGTTCCATTGTACAGGTGAAATATTCCACACTTGTTCTGCATTCTTGCAGTGAAAGAGTAAATGTTCCATCGTTTCTTCTTCTTCTCCACAACCTGTGCAAATAGGGTCTCCCATCTTTGTTCTGTCGAAAATTAGTTCTTTAACTGGTAGCACGTTGTTCATGCATTTCCAGATAAAGACTTTTAGCTTTTGTTTGACATTCAATTTCCATAATTGCTTCCACCCCTGCCTGCCCCCTTGACTCCCGCTTGGATTATCCTATCTTTTGCTGCCTCTATTATCCTGAGTTTGCTTGCTGTTCAGTTCCTTGTATGAATTTGATGCTGTTATGAATTCTGGGATTTGGGGGATTTTTGGGTTTAAGGTTTGACTAATGTGCTGCTTTTAAAATCAGGTTTGCTACCGAACACTTGCTTCTGCAGCTGGAATTGAGGCGGGTGATGTTATGGTTGAGTTGGACGGAATACCCATATACAGCATTGAGCAGGTATCATACTCTAGAAACAGCTGATCTGGAAGCACGTTTGTACTGTTCAGATGTTTGGCTTTAGAAGGTAATGAATATGGATTGAGAAACATGATAGAGTTGATATGATTGATTCTTTCTTTCAGGTTATGAGCATCATCGGCAGTAGGATCAATGTATCCATTAGAGTGATTGTCATCTGTTGGGATGGAGCACACTATCTAACCTATTTTACTGGGGATGGAGCTGATCCAGCGGATGATGAACTTCCTTTCTGTATTTGATCTTCGTTAAGATAGAAGTCAAAGGTAGAGGATTATAAGAAAATTGTAAAGATCCCCAACATGGATCAGTTAGCTTATTGTTTGTCTAGTTCATTATGGGTAGAGTCAAGGGATTCAGGTAGGGGCAGCATTGCCCCAAGTTTTGGTTAATCCACTTTAAGCCCTCGAGAGTTTTGATAGTTGCCTCAAAATCTATAAAAAGAATTGCTTTATATCTGAATATTTATGTTGCTACAACCTCTCTGTAGTTTTGTTGTGACAATAGAGACTACTTTCACAAGTACACAATTATCTTCTTTCCAATGCTGGCAAGTTTTTGTGTTTTTGCTCAGAAATGCAGGTAACTGGTACTTTTGATACTTGCGACTTCAAATTCTTGCTCTTTTTTTCCAATTGTCATAGGCTTGTTTGGTCTAAGGCGTAAAAAAGTTCGTCTTCTGTTGATCCAGAGCTTTGATGGTGTTCTGAAGAAAGGAGGAAAAAAAACTCTTTCCGTTGAAGCAATTTGAATGCCAAACAGTAAGTTTGTGCTATTATAGGAAAATCAGTGTCTTTTGTCAAGTTTTGAGCCAATCTGATATTTATTTTATTCAAATTTAAGTGTGGGCAAATGTGCCTCATTTGAACATATATCAGTTGCAGTATTTGTTTTTTTGATAATTAACTTCTAGGCAAGTTACTATGACTCATACCTATTTATTCTTGTTTCCTAGAACATCAAGTAAATAATATTAGGTGCACGTTTGTGAAGTGGGTGGTGAAATAGATTTCTAATTTGGCAGAGGATCAAAATAGCTCATTAAGATAACAAAAATATTTCAAAGACTATTTGGGCAATTTTTTAGTGATCAAATCTAGAAAAGAACTTTTTTGTTTTAAAGAATCTTGAATAAGATTCATCTATAATAAAACGGAACATGTAATATGGTCCAAATGGATGAACAATTTCAACCTTCAATAAAAAGGTCACTCCACCTTTTTATATGTATAATACTAGTAAGTCTTTGCTATGCTACGCACAGCCAGTGAGCATCTTAAAGTGTTTAAGAGTAGAAAATTTTCAAAGAATGTCCCTAAGTTAAGTGTCATTTTTAAATCTATACCTATTGTGTGTATATTACTAAAATAGAAAGAAATTAGATATTGGATATAAGTATGCTATTAATTTATATGTTCAATCAAAATAGCTAAATGAGTACTGTGAAGAATTCTTATGCTTCTTCTTGCTATTTAAAATTTTTTGCTTTATTTTATAAGTAATTGAAGTGGATATAATAGATAAAATTTAGTAGAAATTTTATTAAATTTAGATTTGTTGATTAATTGTTTGCTTCTAATTTTCATGCTATAATTTTTCCTTTTCATTTTCAAAATGTGGAGGCTGTGGAACATGGAATTTTTTGGGGTTTTTGAAACTCTAATTATGTTTTAATCAAATTGTGCAGTCTTGAGATTTTAGAGTTGGCAGAGGACTGGAATGTAATTTGATGGTGAATTGCAATATTTATAAAATGAGTCTAGTTAATTGTGTACATTAACAAATTATTATTATTTTTGTATTTTCAAGATTTTTTCAGGTTAATAACTTTTGTAATGTTTGTTTATCTAGTAATTGGAAAGTGCATGATGTATTTACATGTATAATATGATCGGATAAATATAAGCAAAGAAATTGAAAAACAATGCATTTGAAATATAGTTTTTAAGTTTAGTTATTTAAAAGTTAAATAGTTAAAGCAATTGGAAAGCAATGCAAAGAACTTGTGCAGGAATTCTTTTCCTTCATAAGGCACATCTATATATAGATTGGATTTACAGCTTGTAAGCAGATTTGGTTTCCAATCCAAAAGAAACTACTTTCAAGTACATTATGTGATAAGTTATACATAAATGGCAAACCAGATTATATTTCAGCTACTGTAGGACTCATTCAAATAGCAAGCAACTACTAATAGTTTATTGATCAAGCTTACAAATAGGAAGCAAACTTAAGCAGTATTCTATCAAACATTAGGCAAGTTAGTTATAAGCATTGTGATTAACCTGAAGGGATGTAATCAGCAAAGCAACAGTCATCAACAACCATGTTAGTACTGCAAAATGAAAACATAAAACATGTAAAAGAAAGTATATGTTCGTATGGTAACTTATAAAAGGGGATGTTGAAGAAAAATCTGAGAAAAACCATATTACCAAATGGCAAGAAATCGAAAAACTGAAAGAGCCTTTATGTTTTGTGAGAGCACGAACAACAAGAAGCAGAGCAACACTTGCAAGTCTACCTAGCGCGGTGTACCATATGATTGAAAATTTGTTTATTCATAACAATTTTTTCTAAAAAGCTAGTCAATGATATCTAAACTAACCCCATACCTTGTGTTTCAATCTAATGGTTATGAAACAATGAAGTACAATTGATAATTCATCACATGGTTGAGATTGTTGTCAAGGACTACCTAACATTAAGGGAAAAAGCAACTATCTAATCTGATTAGGTAATTGGGAAAAAGTAGAAAAGTTGAAGAAGGATTGCATTATTGACTTAAAGGAAAATAAGAGGGAAATAAGGAGAACCAGACATAAAAACAACGGTTGACTGCTTTTAAAATTGAGCAAAAGAATTTAAGCTTTATTGCATAATCTAGTGATCCAATGACAAAGCAAAAAGGCAAAAAAAAGAAATCTAACGCCTAGCACTTAAATAACAAAAAAAAAAACAGCTGAATAAAATAGAATAAAAGCATATATTTTTTGTCATTCAGACATTAATGCATTCATTTGCTCAACAAAAAAAAAAATTCACGATAAAAGACAAATGTTCACATATCAATAAATTAAAATGAAATTGATTCGAAAGTGTATATTCTATTAGGTGGCTAGTTCGGTTTTGCATTTATAACAAATTGGAACCAATTTTTTTTATCATTTTTTCCAACTTTGAAGACATCTTTTTTTTTCCTCCGAGTTTCAAAAATAGCCAAGGTTTGATTAAGTTTAAATTTTTTTTAGCATGCAGATTAAAATAATAAAATTCTTGGTATGAGATTTGGATATTTCTTTTAATTTTTGAAAATGTGACAATTTTTCTATCATTTTTTATGGCTTCTAAAATAGCAAAAGTTATATTAACAACGTAGCAAAAAAATATAAACTTTCAAAAAGAAGAATAGAATTCTATGATTTTTAATAAATTCAAGATAATCTGTCAAATATAACTTTAAATGATATTTCAAATCATAATAAATTTAAATTTAAATAATGATAATTATAATAATATTATAATTGGATTACATCTGTCCAAGACCTAGAGGTTGAAATCAATTTTGAATATTTCTTTTTGTTTTTGAAAATACTATGATTTGAAAAATACTCTCTCAAATTGACATCATAATAAATATAAATTGAAATAATGATAATAATAATAATAATAATTTGTAATTGAATAACATCTATCAAAGGCTTACAAACTGAAAAGTCCAATAAAAATAATTGGACCTCATACTTGAATGCCAAGGCCAGACCAATTTTGGTCATTGTGCAATGCAGTCCAATCTATCTACCATTTCCTATGAAAAAAAAAGGAAAGAAAAAAAGCTCAAAAATATACCAAGAGTGCCATGTGTCAGTGAAATAGCAACTTAAAACCTTTGCTTATCTTATAGTACTAGAGGAACCAGCTGTGCAAGCACAGCCTGGGCCGTCCTAAAAATACTGATCATTGGAAAAGCATATATAACAATTCTAGTTGCAAAATAGGTACATAATATCATTTGCACAGCCTGGGCCCTCCTAAAAATACTGATCATTGGAAAAGCATATATAACAATTCTAGTTGCAAAATAGGTACATAATATCATAATTACCATTCATGGCTAGCTGTCAATAATTTCAGTAGCAGTTACACACCTTCCAGTACAATTAAGCCCCAAGTAGAGATACATAATGCATGCTAATAGTTACATAATATCATATATTAGAATTCATTAACTTCTAGTCATGGCGAGAATGTTAATGGATTCTAATATGATGGCAAAAGATAGCAAGCTAAAAGTCCAGTAGCATTCATGATGAACAAAAGGATGAATAACAAAGGGATGAACAAAAGCGGACATGAGGCTGTGTGACGGCTTCATTTTGCAGATTCATGTGGCTTCTTGAGAGGGCTCATATGAGCAGATTTTGAAGATGCAGGCTTGTTGTCTTCGGGACCATTTTTTCCAGCAATTGAGGGAACAGCTTCAATGGTTGTCTTCTCAGCAGAAGGTACATTAGTTCTGGGAATTGGAGTTTCAAAAGTTAAGCTTCTTTTTGCAGCAATGTTTGAAGAGGCTGGCTTATCTATATTATCAGACTTGCGCCCAATTGAATCTAGGATCATTTTTGTTGTTGGGCTAAAGAATTGCCCTTCAGTAGCAAGTTGGTCAGTGAAAGTGCAGCGAGCAGTTAAGTCAACCTGTTCAATGGTGCTAGTCGGCTTCTCAGTTATGGGTTGGAGCAGTTGGAACAGGCTCTTCACAGGATTAGCGACAACTGTGCGCGTGATTGCCGGGTTGATTTCAGCCAATTCTTCAGCAGTGTATATTTTGACGATGCTAAACTTATCATCTTTCTACCTTTGATAATCCGAGTCAAAATGGCAGACAAAGCATAGGACTTCACGGTTATCCATTGCAGATGTAATTTCAGAAAAAACCTCAACACCCTATATTTTGCAAATAAACAAAATAAAAGCTCAATACCCTGTATTTTCAGAAATTTTATAGACTGCCAGAAAATGTAAACATGATGCAATTTCAGAAGAAAGCTTAATAGTAACATAGATTGAAGGCGACATGAGCTGGGAAGTTCCAGCGACTTTCCTTTAACATTCCAGCCCAAATTTCCAACTTTTCACAAGTTTTCAGCCAAACATCTTATAACACTTGAGATAAACATATTGCATGCATTTGCTAACATTATTTTCCAAAGAAACATTGATAACAAGCTGCAACTTCAGCTTTCTCTGTTAGTTCCTGCTGTTTTTTTTTCTTTCCAACAGCTAATCAGTTATTAAATAGAATTTTCCTCAACTAAAACTCATTTTTCCTAGCTAAAATTCAACATGCAACTTAAGAATTCAGTTATACCAGATAATTAAAAAATTGTTGCAATCTTAATGCTGGCTAAAAGAAACTTTTAGGTAGTTCCAGTTAGGAATTTTGTTTCTTGACTACGATTGAGTCTTGTCCTTCGAAAGAATAGCAAAATAACCAGAGGGACATTACCAGATTTGCAGGCCAATCAATGCAACCATAGACAAAAGAAAATAGAGATATTGCATGTTAATGGTATGAGTTTTTCAGCATCTGGACCAAACACTACTACATACATTGAACTTGTTCCATCATCAATGATAATTCCAAAACAGCATCTAGTATATGATAGCAGTGAATAATGGTTAATCAATGAAATAAAACAGAATTATTATTAAGAGCACTATTGTAAAATTGCATGCCTTGTTTACCTGGCTTCAATGGCATTTTCTTCTCTGCAAGACGGACATCTGATGATCCATTCCAAATTAGCATCTGCAGCCTTTTGACAGTTACTACATGCAGCATACCAAAAAGATCGCTGCTCAGCTGCTAAAGAAGTATTTCCTCGTATCCAAGCAGTCTTGACCTATAGTTTATATTGTATTATACGCAAAGTTAAGTAATTCATTTTTCACTAATGTAAAAGGTAAGAAAATATTATAAGTCAGTTGCTAAAATGACCATATTTACATTTTTCAGCATGCTCACAGCGTTGTAGACACCAAATTTTTGGTGTAATTTCATTTACTGTTTATTTTTAGTTTTTTATTTGTCGTGTTAGTTTTATTCGATTTTTAGTTTTTAGTGTATAGTTTTATTTTTATTTGTAAGTTTTTAGCATAGAATTTCTTGAAAAAAAAAGAAGAAAAAGGAAAAATCATAAAAAAGGAAAAAAGGGAAAAAGAAAAGAAAAATAGCAATTTTGTTTTATTTAGCTTTATTTTAGTCATTTCTACTTAATTTATCTTTTATTGTTGTTTGATTCATTTAGAAAAAAGAGAAAAGGTGAAAAATGAAAAAAAACTATGAAAAAGAAAAATGAAACAAAAAAGACGGAAAAATGGCTATTTTTGTTGTTTTTAGTTGTTTAGTTTTTTAAATTATTTTCATTATTGTTATTATTATTATTACTCGGTTTTTGTCAATTTGTTATTATTATTATTTATATTTTATCATTTCTGTATTTATTAAGTTGAAAGCTAAAAAAAAAAAAAAAAAAAAAAAAAAAAAAACTGCCGTAGCATGTAAGCTGCAATGTTTTGCAGCTTGCAAAAGAAGGGCTTGAGCAGCCCTTGGCTGCAAATAGAGTAGAAATTGTTTGAGGGTTTAGGAGGGGGGTTCCTGGTATAAATAGCAAAAGAGAAAGGTAGCCGCAAAGGGGGAGCTGACGGGAGGAAGGAACGAACGGCAAAAGGAAAAACTAGAAACCAGGAGAGATAGAGAGGTTTTGGGGGCGGCTGTGGAAAACAAAAGAACGAAACAGAGAGAGGGAGGATGCGGATAGAGAGCTGGAGTTGAGGGGATGTGAGAAGAAAACAGCAGGGGGGGGAAGGCAGCCAGGAGAGGAAAAGGGAGAGAGGATAACAGCGAGGGTTTGAGAGAAAAATAGAAAAACTTCTTGACGGCTAGAGAAGAGAAAGGAAAGAACGGGCTGGAAAGGGAGAAACCAGGAGAGCCCGCAAAACTCCATAACCACCGCCCACGAACTTCCAACCACCAGTCCGCATTTGCTGTTTCTACCGCCGTGGACTTCACCACTACACTTCACTCCGAAGCCCACTGGCACAACCTCCATCGCAGCCACCAACAGCCACAACCCTCTTTCTCCAGTGTAACCAAGTGGCCAACGGCTTGCCAAAAAACCGGAGCCACCATCGCTACTGGAACTGACCACCATCGTCTTCAAGCATCGCCGAAGAGCGTGGGTTTTTGCAGCCAGCTGCCCACTGTGGATCTTTCTTCTTTCCTTCATTCAAGTCCTGCCCCTCCGTTTAGGTTTGATTTCTTTTCTTTTGCATGTTTTAACCGCGGCTTGATTGAATCCTTGTTGTTTCGCTATTAAAATTTGTTGCTGCCATGAGAGTTTGCTAGACGTCAAAGATGTTTGCCCAGTTTGTTCAGTCTTTTGCTCGTTCTTGATTATAAAATTGTGGTTTGGGCCTTAGGTTCATATCTTGTGCATCCATTCTGAAGTTTCGGAAGAAGGTTTAAGGTATATGGGTTTGTGTTTGATAAGCTGCAAAATCTGCAGCAAAATAAAAGTTTCGGTCGTCCATTTTGCGGGTCTTGGGTTTTGGAGTGCTGGTTGAGGGGAGTGAGATAAGAGGGATCAGGTTTGCATGTTTGGGGGAGCCGAAATGCTTGAATCATAGGCAGAGGCTTAATGAAAAAGTGAATTCCTGGTCACTAAGCCACTGTCACACGAATGTTTGTCCAGAATTTTTTTGCACCAATTTCTGTTACGTTTGCTTGTGTGACTGAGCCGAGTGTCTTGTTGTTTAGTTTAAAAACTATGATTTTGGTTGAAAATTGTTGAGCAAAGCTGCGTGTTTCTGATATGAACTTTTTTCGAGCAAAGCTGCGTGTTTCTGATATGAACTTTTTTCGAGCAAAGCTGCTTCGAACAACAGGTTCTGCTCCATCTTTTTTTGTTGCAGCAGTGATCATTTCATTGTTATTGAATTTATTGCTTTGCATCTGGGTTGCATTTTTCGTATGAAGAGCATTATTGGACACGTTGAGAGTAGTTAGGTGCATTTGTGTGTTGCTAACAACACCCTTGGGAATGTTTCTGGTCAAGCGAAGTTGCTGCTAAAACTCACATTGCTTTGCTGCATTTCATGCATGGTGGCTTTAATTAAATCTCATGGGGGACGGATGATTATGTTTGGGAGATGTGTGTGGCTCTGGTAACTAAGTGATTGAGTCATTGTGCGATCTTCATTTGCGTAAGCTGAATATGCAAGTGTGTAGCAGAGAATTCATTGTAGAAAATTGCTTTAGCTGCCGAAACCTTTTAGCATAAACCTTGTTTCAAATTCCGGTTTGCATACATAAAATTCATGTCATTGTTGGTTATAGAGAAATGGATGAAGTTTGTGCTCTGTTTATAATGTTTCTGGTCATTTTTCTGGCTTGTTATCAAGCTGCCGGAATTGCAGCAGGAATTTGCAGAAAGTAAAGATGGTTTCAATTCTTTTTTTACGTAGCATGCATGGAATGTGTTCTAAAATTTGCACTTTAACCCCCCAAGTCCCCTCTTGACTCACTATGGCCCAAGTAGTTGAAACACTTAATCAATTCGATCCCTCAAGTTTCTCCATGTTCCACAAAAGCCCAAGCATGTTCTAATTTCTTGCAAAATAGGTTTTAGAATAATGCATGTTAAGCCATTACTTGACTTTTTCTTTGCCTTTGGATTTTTGAAGGTCTTAGAAATGTTTGAGCTTGAATGCTTGGTTAGTGTTCACCATTGAGTCTTTGGTAGCATTAATATTTCAATTCAATTGCTTGTTGGCCTTCATTGGTCACCATGTTTTGCTAAGGTGATGTTTGATGCATGGATTTGTGGACCATTGTGTCTAAATGAGCTTGTGGTTGCTTTTTTTTTATTTTCTTATTTTCCCTAAAATAAGTTGATTAATTGACCTTTTTCATGCTCATGGACCTTTTGAGTTCTAAAATGTTTCATTTAGCTTTGAATGGTTGATTAATGCTTGCATTTGGGTCCTTGGTGGATTCCTTTATTGGAAATTATGCATAGTTTGATTTCACTTAAAGTGCAATTAGGAGGGTTTTTGGTAACTTTGTTATACTATTTGAGGTACCGTGACCCTTTTATTGTTTTGAAGCCATTTTTCTTTCATTTGGACTCCATTCCAAGGGAGGTACACTCTATCCCTTATGTTTGCACTTCATTTGACACTACGTGCTCCTACGTGTTATGTGAATATGCATGTCTACTTCGCTTTCCTTACCTCCTTGCATGCATTTACTTGCTTTTACTTTTACTTAAGTTTTATGGGGTATGTGTACACCTCTTGGCTTGTAATAGATAGGGCTCGGAGAGCATCTTGTCCATTTTCCCTTCCCCTTTATGCTTTTATGGGGTATGTGTACACCTCTTGGCTTGTAATAGATAGGGCTCGGAGAGCATCTGGTCCACTTCCCCTTCCCCTTGGTCACTTGTTTTTGTTGCTACATGTTTAATTGCTTTATTAGGCTCTTGCATCTAGTCGAGCATGCTAAATGCTATGTGCTATGTGTTTACGAGTGTTTTGGCATGTCTACTTGCTTTCATAGCCATGAATGAATGGAATGAATGAATGTACGTTTCCGCTAGTCCAACGCTAGTCGGAATTCATAGAATGGGCTAGTCCAACGCTAGACCCTTAGGGATTTCCCTTCATTAGCATATCATTTGCTTGTTCACCACATATCATGCATTTTTCTTAGTTTTATCACTTGGCACGCTCCTCGAACCCCCTTTCCCTTCATTTTAGGATTTTTTGCATATCATGATAGTTGTAGGGTCCATTTGCTTGAGTGTCCCCTTCCGATAAGGGAAACGAGCGAGTGTGGCTGCTCGATAGCCTTAGCACGCTAGTTTCGCCTTCTAATCAAAGGGAAAATCAAGTCACGATTTAGGTTTTCCCGTACCCAATATGCATGAATTCCCTAGGCTCATGCATTCTCAATCCACTCTATCATTACACTTTCACTTTTGTCTCATTTGCACACATGCACCTTTTTATCACTTTCACTTGCACACAAACACTTTTTTATCTCCACTTGCACACGAACCCTTTTATCTTCACTTGCACACGAACATTTTTATCTTCACTCGCACACGAGTACTTTCATCTACATTTGCACACCTTCACTCTTATCTTATTACTTTTATCATTTTTCTCATTTCACACAAACCCACACTTTCACATGGCATGCATTCCACTCATTTTTCACGTCATTTAGGTTTAGGTGTGACCTCTCCAAAAGGATCATTATTGGGCTTCACAATTAATGTGATTGGCACCACTCAACCTTTGAAGAGAAATTTCCCCCCAATTCCCCTAGGTCTAGGTTTTTGCATTCATATAGACATATCCAATACGCGATACATACCTTGGGTAGAAAAATTAGGAAAAATTGGTTTGAGTCGCGCAACTAGCCTTGGTTAGGTCAAAGGGGTGCCTTGGATTCTATCCTTGCCTTCCCCTTTGTCAAACGTGACCCCCGAACCTTTTTCTTTGGCTTACGTGGACTAGGAGTCGTTTTAAAAAGGGTTTTACTACTTTGTCTTTAAAAAACACTTTTTTGGGTGACTTGGTACACCCCAAATCTATACCAAGTGGCGACTCCGTTTTCATATCTAAAAACCCTTTTTAAAATTTCATTTGGCCAAATCGTCGCTTTCCAAAGTCCCATGGCCTTTTTACTTTTCATTTTGCACACGTTCACACCACACTTCACACACACATCACTCACACATCACACTTCACATTCATATTCATTCGAAAAGTGGGGCGCGACAGTTGGCGACTCCACTGGGGACTTCCTAAGTGGGTCCAAGCATTTGACTTAGCCATTCGTTTCCTTTGCTACCCTTTTTATGCATTGCACTTGGATATTAGGCTTGCATTTTCCATTTTTAGGGCCTTTTGCCTCGCGCGCGTATCAAACTTTTCCCTCACTCACGTATGTGTGATTGGTTGATTGGATGAATGTTTACTTGTTATCTCGCGCTTGCATTGCATTTTGGGAGGTATGGGTCACCCTAGAGCCTCGCGTTGGTTCTTGACCCTTCCCCTCCAAACGAGCACTAGCATACGAGCATACGCTTTACTTCTTTTATCCCTTTATTTTTCTTTTAGTGGCTTGCCACGCCACTCCACCCTATTAGGATTAGGTGACTCATTTGGACATGTGATCACGACACGATGTGTGTGTAGCATGTTCCAATGGGTCACTCAATCTTCCACTTAAAACTATTGGTCGATAGCCTTTAGCTTTTGGTCGAAGATTGAGGTTTTGATAGATTCACTCAAACACGTAGCCGCGACACGATGTGTGCGTAGCGGTGTTTGGGGAATCGCTCGAGCCACCGACAAAGAACCTTGGGATTGATGACCCTTGGTTTCTAAGTCTGAAGGCTCGGGGGCCTGAGCTTATCGAGTCTAGATGCATTAGCGAACCCCAACCTCATGCATCCATAATAGCTTGCCTAGGGTAGAGTCTACCTTACCCTATTAGGGACACGATTCACGAGGGGAGGGGTCCAACCCCTTTCTCCTTTTTATTGCTTTATTTCTTTGTATTTATTTCGTTGCTACAATGTGTTATGTGCATTTATCTGGCTGAGCTAACTTTTCTTGGTTTTGTGTCCCCATTGCATTCACAAACTCTAGCATAAAAGGTCTGGTACGACCTCCTTTTAGAACCTACCCTTATAGATAGGTTATTGCACGTTTAAATATTTTGGTATATTCCATTCATAGATTAGTAATTGCATATCATTCTAGGCCTACCTTGGCGTATAAAAGGTCCTTTTAGATCATGATTTCATTTCAAATTGCGTGTTTTACTGCTTTAATAAATTGGCATCATGCATAAACCCTAGAAAGGGAATGCCATTTAGGGGATCCCGTGTTAGGAATCAACCACCCCATGTCTCGGATATATAATCCAAATGAGACTTGCACGTTTACCTTTCTCGTACCGTCCGAAGGGGTAGTGCACAAGGTAAGGTAAAGATCCGATCATTTTTCATGAAGCAATTTTTGGAATATGAGCATCTAATAATCACTTTTTGGCCATTTTATCAAAAATTGGTAAAAATCCCTTGCGTAAAGGACATTAATTTGAAGAAATTCACAAATGATTCCTCATGGTTGAGATGATAAATATGGAGGCCAAATCTTGATTTTAGAAGGCTCATAGACTAATTTTCTGAAATCACTAATGGCCGGACAATTCAACCAATCCATTTTGCCAATTCATTCAATAAATCGTCAATTCACTTGACCAATTTACCCTTCTTAGGGTCATCCGGTCGATTTTGAATAAATCATTAATTCATTTGACCAATTTACCCTTCTTAGGGTCATCCGGTCGATTTTGAATGAATTATCAATTCAATTGACCAAATTACCCTTTTTAGGGTCTTTTGACCAATTTACCCTTTTTAGGGTCATTCGGCCGATTTTTGAATAAATCCCTAATTCAATTTCATTCATTTGACCAATTTACCCATTTTTAGGGCAACCGAGCCGATTTTGAATAAATCAAGTTTCGTTCAATCTATTTGATCAATTTACCCTTTTTAGGGTGATCTGATTAATTTTGGATAAATTTCATTCAATTCATTTGACCTGTTTCCCTTTTAGGGTAATTCGGTCGATTTTAAATAAATTGTCAATTTCATTCAACCCATTTGCCCTATTAGGGTTTCATTGTCAAATTCCAAATTGGGAAATCTAGTCAATTTTGAAGAAAACCGTCCATTGCATCCAATCACTTGATCAATTAGGGTTTTGACCCGTAATTCACTGAGCAATTTTATCAACGAATTCCAATCTCTTTGATAGGAGTTCGTCAAGGTTAAACCCATGCGTTTTGCAAATCAAAGGTGATCAATCTATTCGGACGTTGTCCTCATTTTGACAAATCTCTCGTCACTCCAATGGCCAAATTTTTCAAATTATTTTTCACTCAATGAGTTGATCAGATCTGTCAGGTATGGTATAGTGCTTACCCTAGAGGATTGCATTTTCATGCTAGGCCTACCCTTGGCATAAAAGGGCTCCCCCATAGGACATGCATACCGATTTTGCAGTTTTGCCTACTAACTCGGGGTATTTTTCTTTTGTTTTCCCCTCCCCTGCATTCATAAAATGTTTCAATAAGGCGAAAACATTCTTCTATATCTGATGATAATTTTGGTCCAATAAAGTTTGAAGGTTACAAGTATTATTTGATTCTTGGGTAGATCTTGCCACGGAGACATGAAAGATCCATCTGAAGGCTCTAGGCCAAAATCTCTGAGAGGCTTTATAATTGTTTTTCAAAGGAAAATTCTGTTTATTTGATGTGTTAATACATTTTTGCTCTAAAAGAAAGGGAGACAAAAAGAGTATATATGTGGGGCTCTTTAGAAGTTTTTTTTTCTTCTCATTTGTATCATAATTGAACGAGAAATTTTGTTTCAAATTTTTTCAGCAATAAAAGTTTTTGGACAATTATTGTTTTTTATATTCATGTACATTTCATTCTTTATTCTTACTCATTGGAGAGTTCATGATGAATTTTGAGAAATAAAACCAAATTGAGTTTTTTTCCAACCTCAGTCTGAGGATTCACAAGTGTATACTCTCTAAAATTTTCATGCATACCAGGTTGGTGATCCGAGCTGTACAATAAAAGTGCTCAAAAATAAGAGAGGTCCTTCAAAAGGCCCAATGAGATACCTTTTCTCCTTCGCTGAACAATTCGTGTTTTGCCACTTCTATTGACCCCATTGGGGCAACCTTTACTTGGAAAGATGTCCATAGTGTCTAATTAGACTCAAATCACATCTAAGTGAAAGCGAAAGGGTGCATTATTCTTATTTGTTTTGAAAATTTGGAATGATACTTCGAGCATTCGTTTCTCTACCCATACAGATTTTTATCACTTGCTCTCCCATTTGAGCCTATGAAAGAATAATTTCGTTTCAAATAAGAGCCCTAATGATCACTACCCTATGTTGGAAAATTTTCAAATATCAAATAGGGGAATGGATTTTCAATAACCGTTTCGTTACTTTGGTTGTCATGAGGTGTAAGAATGATGTTTTGGCCGTCGTTTCTACAACCTAAACACTGATCACCCCTTGCATCCCCATTTTGAGCTAAAATTGGTGGTTCTTTCCGAGTGCACATATGATCGCACCCCACATTGGGGAGGGAGATTGGGGAATTTTTCAAAAAAGAGAAAAGCAAATATTAAAAGAAAAGAGGGAACTGCAATTGAAGAGATGTGATTCCACTTGGGTTTCAAATTTGAAAAGAAAAGAAAAGAGGAAAATGACAAGTTTTGTCCGGCGGATCACTTGTGAATGAACAAGGGTCTTCCTCAGTCAGTTAATTCAGATACATGCCAAAAATTTCCCATTAATGAAAATTTCTTTTCAGAGTTAATGTAGAGAACGGAATTAAAGTCAGGCCCTCTTCTTTTCCGATCAAGCATTCCAACCCTAGTTATCCCTTTTGAGCCTTCAGAATGAAATACTTCGTTTCGTTTGGCAACCCCTGAGAAACGCAAACCCCACACTGGGGCAAGTTTGCAAAAGAAAAGAAAAAGTTTCAAGAAGTGAAAAGTGAAAAGCAACAAAATCCAAATCAAAAGAAGAAAAAAGAACCTCAGTTCAAAAATAAACTGGGGCAAAGTTCAAAAGAATGGCAAAAGGCCGAAAAGTCAAAAGGGAAAAGGAAATGAAAGTGAAAAGCCTCAATTGAGCAAAAACCGAGGCAAATTCTGATTTTACCCTAAAATAGGGTTTGGCGCAACAATGCGATCTCAGATTCTTCAAACCACTTTTGAAATCCGTTTTCAGGCCTTAACTTTTCTAAGCACCCCACCTGACCCCATTACAAAGCCGAAAGTCCTGACTCCTGTTCTTTGCAATGGCCCTGTCAAGAAAATTTCTGATGCCGGAAAATTTTAGCTGTATTTCTGAATTGCTTGAGTATGAGGTTGACGCTACTCACCATGTGAAAACCCATCAGCTCGAGGGAAAGGGAAAAGAGGCAAAAAGCAAAGAAAGAAAAGTAAATGCAAGAAAATGCAGAAAATTCGACGCTGAAGTCTCTGGTGAGTGATGAGAAAAATGCAAACAAAGTCTGAGATCTTTTGATTTCAAAATAGGGGCAATTTTGGAAAAATGCGATCTATGGTGCAATATCCTTGAAAGTCTTAAACTATCGTTTTCAAGCCAAATTACAAGCTAATAAAGTCCATCGTTGACTTATTCTTTCATGACAATCCAAAGTGA
Organism: Coffea eugenioides; assembly: GCF_003713205.1. NCBI lineage: Eukaryota > Viridiplantae > Streptophyta > Magnoliopsida > Gentianales > Rubiaceae > Coffea > Coffea eugenioides. The sequence goes on along the minus strand of NW_020863270.1, from coordinate 36,002 downwards.
GGATCATGCTCATAAGAAATTCATCAAATCATTTGTGATCATAAGGGCATAACCCGTTTCCACATGTTTAGCTATCACTTCTGTCCATACGTTACAAGCCTAGAAAGCTTGTATGTTGACTAAGTTTTCTTGAAAATAAGGGTAACAAACTTTTTGCTTTCACTAAGATGTGACATTAAAAGGATTACATACAACTGGGGCACAAAAATGAGACAGATTCTTATCTCCCATTTCCTTAGCCATTTCAAAAATAAAGTCACTTGATTGGTCCTGAAAAGATGAGTCAACCAGAAGTGGTGACCCGTTACCCTAAGCACCAATGCTAAAAGTAAGGAAGAAATCTTCTTAAATTTGGTGTTATTTCGAGGAATTCATCATGAAATTTCTGCATGAGTTCAAACTTGACGATTAAAGTTTCTTCACATTGTTGTATGTGCACTCTTTTCTAAATTTTAGAGTGCGGTTTTTCTTTGTTCAAGTAAATGGGAAATCATCCAAACCAATTTTTGCAATCAAATGGGCCCAAACTGGGGCAAAATTTTTATTTGCAAAATTTCGCAAAATAAGCCCACACAGGGGCAAATATTTTTGTAGTCCAATTGAGGATTTCGTCCAAGAATCAAAATAATGCATTTTTTTTCAAATCAGTCATGCTCATTTGAGTGCACGTAAGCCCTGTGCAGGTATTCACAGTTGAAGTCGACGAAAAGCATCTGGCGATGTGGAAGGCCGATGCCGAAGAAAGAGAAGAAAGAAGGGAAAAGGGCCCTACACTGGGGCAAATTATTTTTAGAAAAAAGATTCTCTCGAAAAATCAGAAAAAATCAAAAAATCAAAAAATCAAGTTCAAAATTTTGTTTCTTGGAAAATCAAATTTAATTTCTTGTACTTTGACAAATCAAATTCAATTTCTTCACCAATTGGATGGCAGGATTGGGTCTTATCCCACTGACCATTCTAAAAATCACGTTGGGCCTGGATTTCGTGCCGCCAACCTTCCAAAAATCAAGTTGGGCCTGAGTTTCGTGCCGCCAGCTTCACAATATCAAGTTGGGCCTGGACTTGGTGCCGCCAACGTCACTTTACCACGTTGGGCATGGATTTTATGCCGCCAACTTCACAAAAGTCATGTTGGGATTGTTTTCATCCTACCGCCGTTAGCATCGAGTCTATCTCACTAACGTGCGTGTTTTCATCCTACCACCGTTAGCATCGAGTCTATCTCACTAACGTGTGCGTTCCTATTTCACCACCGTTAGCATCGAGTCTATCTCACTAACGTGTGCGTTTCTATTTCACCGCCGTTAGCATCGAGTCTATCTCACTAACGTGCGTGTTTTACTTCAACCGCCGTTAGCATTCGAGTTTTATCCTCACTAACGTGCGTGTTTTCATTCTACCGCCTTAAGCATCGAGCTCATCTCACTTAATGTGCGTGTTTTCATTTCTACCGACCGTTAGCAATCGAGTCTATCTCCTCGTGTGCGTTTCATCTACTGCCGTTAGCATCGAGTCTATCTCACTAACGTGCATGTTTTCATTCCACCGCCGTTAGCATCGAGTCTATCTCACTAACGTGCGTGTTTCATTTCTGCCGCCGTTAGCATCGAGTCTATCTCACTAACGTGCGTGTCTCATTCTACCGCCGTTAGCATCGAGTCTATCTCACTAACGTGCGTGTTTCATTGCTATCGCCGTTAGCATCGAGTCTATCTCACTAACGTGCGTGTTTTCATTCTACCGCCGTTAGCATCGAGTCTATCTCACTAATGTGCGTGTTTTCATTCTACCACCGTTAGCATCGAGTTTATCTCACTAACGTGTGCGTTTCATCCTACTGCCGTTAGCATCGAGTCTATCTCACTAACGTGCATGTTTTCATTCCACCGCCGTTAGCATCGAGTCCTATCTCACTAACGTGCATGTTTTCATTCTACCGCCGTTAGCATCGAGTCTATCTCACTAACGTGCGTGTTTCATTTCTGCCGCCGTTAGTATCGAGTCTATCTCACTAACGTGCATGTTTTCATTCCACCGCCGTTAGCATCGAGTCTATCTCACTAACGTGTGCGTTTCATCCTACTGCCGTTAGCATCGAGTCTATCTCACTAACGTGCATGTTTTCATTCCACCGCCGTTAGCATCGAGTCTATCTCACTAACGTGCGTGTCTCATTTCTACCGCCGTTAGCATCGAGTCAATCTCACTAACGTGCGTGTCTCATTTCTACCGCCGTTAGCATCGAGTCTATCTCACTAACGTGCGTGTTTCATTGCTATCGCCGTTAGCATCGAGTCTATCTCACTAACGTGCGTGTTTCATTGCTATCGCCGTTAGCATCGAGTCTATCTCACTAACGTGCGTGTTTCATTTCTACCGCCGTTAGCATCGAGTCTATCTCACTAACGTGCGTGTTTCATTCTACCGTCGTTAGCATCGAGTCTATCTCACTAACGTGCGTGTTTCATCCTACCGCCGTTAGCATCGAGTCTATCTCACTAACGTGCGCGTTTTCATCCTACCGCCGTTAGCATCGAGCCTATCTCACTAATGTGCGTGTTTTCATCCCCCAACACTCCATCTCACTTCAATTCATCTAATTTTAAATTTCTGTCTGGGTCTATCCCAATTTACCCCGTGGTCTATCCCAATTTAAATTTCTGTCCGGGTCTATCCCGCGGGTCTATCCCAATTTTAAATTTCTGTCCGGGTCTATCCCGTGGGTCTATCCCAATTTAAATTTCTGTCCGGGTCTATCCCGTGGGTCTATCCCAATTTTACATTTCTGTTCGGGTCTATCCCGTGGTCTATCCCAAATTTAAATTTCTGTCCGGGTCTATCACGTGGGTCTATCCCAATTTTAAATTTCAGTCCGGGTCTATCCCGTGGGTCTATCCCAAATTTACATTAAATTCCTGTCCGGGTCTATCCCGTGGGTCTATCCCAAATTTACATTTCCGTCCGGGTCTATCCCGTGGGTATATCCCAATTTTAAATTTCTGTCCGGGTCTATCCCATGGGTCTATCCCAATTTTACATTTCTGTTCGGGTCTATCCCGTGGGTATCCCAATTTAAATTCCTGTCCGGGTCTATCCCGTGGGTCTATCCCAATTTTACATTTCTGTTCGGGTCTATCCCATTTAAATTCCTGTCCGGGTCTATCCCGTGGGTCTATCCCATTTACATTTCTGTTCGGGTCAGTCCCGTTTTAAATTTCTTGTTCGGGCCAGTCCCGTTTTAATTTTTTGTTCGGGTCAGTCCCGCTTTAATTTCCCGTCTAAGCCAATTTCACTTTAAACTTCGTCAAAAGGGGTCAGTCCCCATTTTTAAAACGTCCACCGTTCGTGACGTTCGCCGCCGAATAAAGTAGGTAAGTATTTGGTGTCTACTTCTTTGTCTCAAGTTTTTCCAAAACTCAGACAAAGAGGGGCAAACTGTAGACACCAAATTTTTGGTGTAATTTCATTTACTGTTTATTTTTAGTTTTTTATTTGTCGTGTTAGTTTTATTCGATTTTTAGTTTTTAGTTTATAGTTTTATTTTTATTTGTAAGTTTTTAGCATAGAATTTCTTGAAAAAAAAAAAGAAGAAAAAGGAAAAATCATAAAAAAGGAAAAAAGGGAAAAAGAAAAGAAAAATAGCAATTTTGTTTTATTTAGCTTTATTTTAGCCATTTCTACTTAATTTATCTTTTATTGTTGTTTGATTCATTTAGAAAAAAGAGAAAAGGTGAAAAATGAAAAAAAACTATGAAAAAGAAAAATGAAACAAAAAAGATGGAAAAATGGCTATTTTTGTTGTTTTTAGTTGTTTAGTTTTTTAAATTATTTTCATTATTGTTATTATTATTATTACTCGGTTTTTGTCAATTTGTTATTATTATTATTTATATTTTATCATTTCTGTATTTATTAAGTTGAAAGCTAAAAAAAAAAAAAAAAAAAAAAAAAAAACTGTCGTAGCATGTAAGCTGCAATGTTTTGCAGCTTGCAAAAGAAGGGCTTGAGCAGCCCTTGGCTGCAAATAGAGTAGAAATTGTTTGAGGGTTTAGGAGGGGGGTTCCTGGTATAAATAGCAAAAGAGAAAGGTAGCCGCAAAGGGGGAGCTGACGGGAGGAAGGAACGAACGGCAAAAGGAAAAACTAGAAACCAGGAGAGATAGAGAGGTTTTGGGGGCGGCTGTGGAAAACAAAAGAACGAAACAGAGAGAGGGAGGATGCGGATAGAGAGCTGGAGTTGAGGGGATGTGAGAAGAAAACAGCAGGGGGGGGAAGGCAGCCAGGAGAGGAAAAGGGAGAGAGGATAACAGCGAGGGTTTGAGAGAAAAATAGAAAAACTTCTTGACGGCTAGAGAAGAGAAAGGAAAGAACGGGCTGGAAAGGGAGAAACCAGGAGAGCCCGCAAAACTCCATAACCACCGCCCACGAACTTCCAACCACCAGTCCGCATTTGCTATTTCTACCGCCGTGGACTTCACCACTACACTTCACTCCGAAGCCCACTGGCACAACCTCCATCGCAGCCACCAACAGCCACAACCCTCTTTCTCCAGTGTAACCAAGTGGCCAACGGCTTGCCAAAAAACTGGAGCCACCATCGCTACTGGAACTGACCACCATCGTCTTCAAGCATCGCCGAAGAGCGTGGGTTTTTGCAGCCAGCTGCCCACTGTGGATCTTTCTTCTTTCCTTCATTCAAGTCCTGCCCCTCCGTTTAGGTTTGATTTCTTTTCTTTTGCATGTTTTAACCGCGGCTTGATTGAATCCTTGTTGTTTCGCTATTAAAATTTGTTGCTGCCATGAGAGTTTGCTAGACGTCAAAGATGTTTGCCCAGTTTGTTCAGTCTTTTGCTCGTTCTTGATTATAAAATTGTGGTTTGGGCCTTAGGTTCATATCTTGTGCATCCATTCTGAAGTTTCGGAAGAAGGTTTAAGGTATATGGGTTTGTGTTTGATAAGCTGCAAAATCTGCAGCAAAATAAAAGTTTCGGTCGTCCATTTTGCGGGTCTTGGGTTTTGGAGTGCTGGTTGAGGGGAGTGAGATAAGAGGGATCAGGTTTGCATGTTTGGGGGAGCCGAAATGCTTGAATCATAGGCAGAGGCTTAATGAAAAAGTGAATTCCTGGTCACTAAGCCACTGTCACACGAATGTTTGTCCAGAATTTTTTTGCACCAATTTCTGTTACGTTTGCTTGTGTGACTGAGCCGAGTGTCTTGTTGTTTAGTTTAAAAACTATGATTTTGGTTGAAAATTGTTGAGCAAAGCTGCGTGTTTCTGATATGAACTTTTTTCGAGCAAAGCTGCGTGTTTCTGATATGAACTTTTTTCGAGCAAAGCTGCTTCGAACAACAGGTTCTGCTCCATCTTTTTTTGTTGCAGCAGTGATCATTTCATTGTTATTGAATTTATTGCTTTGCATCTGGGTTGCATTTTTCGTATGAAGAGCATTATTGGACACGTTGAGAGTAGTTAGGTGCATTTGTGTGTTGCTAACAACACCCTTGGGAATGTTTCTGGTCAAGCGAAGTTGCTGCTAAAACTCACATTGCTTTGCTGCATTTCATGCATGGTGGCTTTAATTAAATCTCATGGGGGACGGATGATTATGTTTGGGAGATGTGTGTGGCTCTGGTAACTAAGTGATTGAGTCATTGTGCGATCTTCATTTGCGTAAGCTGAATATGCAAGTGTGTAGCAGAGAATTCATTGTAGAAAATTGCTTTAGCTGCCGAAACCTTTTAGCATAAACCTTGTTTCAAATTCCGGTTTGCATACATAAAATTCATGTCATTGTTGGTTATAGAGAAATGGATGAAGTTTGTGCTCTGTTTATAATGTTTCTGGTCATTTTTCTGGCTTGTTATCAAGCTGCCGGAATTGCAGCAGGAATTTGCAGAAAGTAAAGATGGTTTCAATTCTTTTTTTACGTAGCATGCATGGAATGTGTTCTAAAATTTGCACTTTAACCCCCCAAGTCCCCTCTTGACTCACTATGGCCCAAGTAGTTGAAACACTTAATCAATTCGATCCCTCAAGTTTCTCCATGTTCCACAAAAGCCCAAGCATGTTCTAATTTCTTGCAAAATAGGTTTTAGAATAATGCATGTTAAGCCATTACTTGACTTTTTCTTTGCCTTTGGATTTTTGAAGGTCTTAGAAATGTTTGAGCTTGAATGCTTGGTTAGTGTTCACCATTGAGTCTTTGGTAGCATTAATATTTCAATTCAATTGCTTGTTGGCCTTCATTGGTCACCATGTTTTGCTAAGGTGATGTTTGATGCATGGATTTGTGGACCATTGTGTCTAAATGAGCTTGTGGTTGCTTTTTTTTTATTTTCTTATTTTCCCTAAAATAAGTTGATTAATTGACCTTTTTCATGCTCATGGACCTTTTGAGTTCTAAAATGTTTCATTTAGCTTTGAATGGTTGATTAATGCTTGCATTTGGGTCCTTGGTGGATTCCTTTATTGGAAATTATGCATAGTTTGATTTCACTTAAAGTGCAATTAGGAGGGTTTTTGGTAACTTTGTTATACTATTTGAGGTACCGTGACCCTTTTATTGTTTTGAAGCCATTTTTCTTTCATTTGGACTCCATTCCAAGGGAGGTACACTCTATCCCTTATGTTTGCACTTCATTTGACACTACGTGCTCCTACGTGTTATGTGAATATGCATGTCTACTTCGCTTTCCTTACCTCCTTGCATGCATTTACTTGCTTTTACTTTTACTTAAGTTTTATGGGGTATGTGTACACCTCTTGGCTTGTAATAGATAGGGCTCGGAGAGCATCTTGTCCATTTTCCCTTCCCCTTTATGCTTTTATGGGGTATGTGTACACCTCTTGGCTTGTAATAGATAGGGCTCGGAGAGCATCTGGTCCACTTCCCCTTCCCCTTGGTCACTTGTTTTTGTTGCTACATGTTTAATTGCTTTATTAGGCTCTTGCATCTAGTCGAGCATGCTAAATGCTATGTGCTATGTGTTTACGAGTGTTTTGGCATGTCTACTTGCTTTCATAGCCATGAATGAATGGAATGAATGAATGTACGTTTCCGCTAGTCCAACGCTAGTCGGAATTCATAGAATGGGCTAGTCCAACGCTAGACCCTTAGGGATTTCCCTTCATTAGCATATCATTTGCTTGTTCACCACATATCATGCATTTTTCTTAGTTTTATCACTTGGCACGCTCCTCGAACCCCCTTTCCCTTCATTTTAGGATTTTTTGCATATCATGATAGTTGTAGGGTCCATTTGCTTGAGTGTCCCCTTCCGATAAGGGAAACGAGCGAGTGTGGCTGCTCGATAGCCTTAGCACGCTAGTTTCGCCTTCTAATCAAAGGGAAAATCAAGTCACGATTTAGGTTTTCCCGTACCCAATATGCATGAATTCCCTAGGCTCATGCATTCTCAATCCACTCTATCATTACACTTTCACTTTTGTCTCATTTGCACACATGCACCTTTTTATCACTTTCACTTGCACACAAACACTTTTTTATCTCCACTTGCACACGAACCCTTTTATCTTCACTTGCACACGAACATTTTTATCTTCACTCGCACACGAGTACTTTCATCTACATTTGCACACCTTCACTCTTATCTTATTACTTTTATCATTTTTCTCATTTCACACAAACTCACACTTTCACATGGCATGCATTCCACTCATTTTTCACGTCATTTAGGTTTAGGTGTGACCTCTCCAAAAGGATCATTATTGGGCTTCACAATTAATGTGATTGGCACCACTCAACCTTTGAAGAGAAATTTCCCCCCAATTCCCCTAGGTCTAGGTTTTTGCATTCATATAGACATATCCAATACGCGATACATACCTTGGGTAGAAAAATTAGGAAAAATTGGTTTGAGTCGCGCAACTAGCCTTGGTTAGGTCAAAGGGGTGCCTTGGATTCTATCCTTGCCTTCCCCTTTGTCAAACGTGACCCCCGAACCTTTTTCTTTGGCTTACGTGGACTAGGAGTCGTTTTAAAAAGGGTTTTACTACTTTGTCTTTAAAAAACACTTTTTTGGGTGACTTGGTACACCCCAAATCTATACCAAGTGGCGACTCCGTTTTCATATCTAAAAACCCTTTTTAAAATTTCATTTGGCCAAATCGTCACTTTCCAAAGTCCCATGGCCTTTTTACTTTTCATTTTGCACACGTTCACACCACACTTCACACACACATCACTCACACATCACACTTCACATTCATATTCATTCGAAAAGTGGGGCGCGACAAGCGTTCTCAACACTAATGATATCATTATTTTTGGGCGGAGACAGCAATTTGGTTGAGTCTTTGTAACTGTCCGCCTCAAATAGTTGTGCAATTTCCTGCTGATTCTGATCATACCTATGAACATAAATATGACATGTTATATTTTCCAGTCTTTATGTATAATTATAAAACATGATATGCTTACCATTGCCTTAATACAGTGGCTTGAGGAGTTGGTGGATTCACCAGCAGACAACTTGCAAGCCTTGTTGTTAGAGATAGATCTAAGAAAATAGTATATAATTAGCTTATTAAAGTTGAAGTATTGCAGGCAAAGCAGTAATAATTTCTTGAGCAATGGGAGCTGTAACTTACAGTTAAAAGTAGTTACTTTGACTCTCATAGCTATGATGATGTTGTTGTTTGCGATAGTGTTTGCCAGCTGTGCTCCTTCATTTGCTTCAAATTCGTTCCATAGAGTAAGGAGCATTGGCCTTTTTCTAAAAAAGCAATAAATATGATAAAAATTAAAGAATGTAATAAGTTTATTTAGTAAATTGAAAGTCTATTCTTTTGTTCCGGTTGGCTTACTCTTGATTAATAACAACCAAGTCTCTAGTCGTTGAATCAAGACTCTATTCCCTTGAAGGAAAAACATGCACGACAATACCTTGGATATCTATTATTCAAAAGAATATTTCAATCTAAGGATAAACTGAAGATAACATAAGGAATACATTGGGATTATCTAAGATAAAGCATGAACTTACTTTGCAAATTTTCTGTGTCAGCAAATTTGAATAAGTTTTCAAATGCTGTGAGCTCAAAGTGACATGGAATAACCGGCGGAACCTGCTCAACATACTCCTCAACCAACGTTCTGTTATAGATTACCCAAGAATACGAGTAGTCACTGACCTTATACCTTGGTTCTGCTTTGCGAAGAGCTGCACTGGAGATATAGTATCTCCTGAATGGCATCAACATGCCAGCAAAAAAACGGATGTCATTGCCATAAATGACTGCTCAAACCTTTGTTCCCTGTTGCATCATAAAGAAGAAAAGTTGTAAATTTGTAAAATAGTCAAAGATATATGCAAAAATTGAAGGAATATTTTTATTTTTTTGTTACCTCAGAATCTGTAAGAAGGAAGCGGCGGTAGTTCACGGGCCTTGCTCCTCGACTCAACTGAACATGTCCTCTCTCAACAACCTAAGCCAGTACTATTCATCCTTTTACTTCCTCAACGACCTCATTCACTGGAAGGTAGCGTCTTGTCATGCTTATCTATAAATGGTACAAACAGATGAATTTAATTCTAAATATAGACTACCATTATAATAGGATTAATTAAAAATTGAAGAAACAGCAAAAGAATGTTCATTTACTTGACAGCTAATTGAGAAGCTTCAAGAACTTCTCTATATACAATATTTTTTGTCTGATTTATTCTAGATTTATCAAAAAATGGAGGCTTAATGAGTAACTTGACTTGTAAAGCTGTTCTTGCACGTGATAACGCCACATAAAGCTGGCCATGAGAAAACACAAGTTCTCTTAAATAAATACCTACAAAATCTAATGGTTGTCTTTGAGGTTTGTTAATTGTCATTGCAAAGCAAAACGGATTGGAAACTGAGTTCTCTTATATGGGACAGGGTATTGCTCATCAGTTGGAGATTCTAACGGAATTCTATGGATGAAAACACCTTTTCCAGCAAAATCACCTACAACTATTTGAGCATGAATAACATTTCGGCTCAAATTCTTGCATATTAATCTTGTCCCATTACAAAGGCCTTCAGTGGGATCTAAATTTCTAAGCAAGATTATTGGTGCATTAACCTTCAAGATTAGCCTATGTGGTGGAAGTCCACTTAGGGAAAGAGAATTCAAAAAGTCCTCATACTGTCCCTGATGATTTGGATTTAAGGTTTCATCAAAACTAAGATATTCTACTGCTTCACCTGGAAATTTGCTAATGAGAATGTCGTTCACCTCATCAACAAAATTATTTTTTGTGGACAGAATTGCTCGGTTGACTGGAGTGTTAGCATCTGATGATGCAGTCATGGTATTGGGGTACACTAAATTTATCAAATTATCTAGTGTAGAATCAGCCTCACTATTTTCAAGCAAAATTGAAGAGGGAATCTTTATGTAGCTATCATCTTGGATTTTTTCAGTTCCATTGCCAACTCTCAATAAATAATCAGTAAATGAGGGGTCTAATCGAGCCCTCATATTCTCTGTTAACTGCAATTTTTCAAGAGAAGGCCATAGAAGAGAATTTATTATGCAAGCATTAATAGTCTCAGATAATTTATCATGCAAGCATTAATAGTCTCAGATTGATTTCCTCTAATAACAACTGGAAATGTTTGTCTAAAGTCGCCACCAAAGACGACAACTTTTGCACCAAATATTTCTGAGGAGTTCATAAGATCTTGCAATAGATCATTTAATGCTTCAATTGCAGATCCTTTTGACATAGGAGCCTCATCCCAGATAGTTAGTTTGGATTCTCTAATCATTGCTGCCAGGCTGCTTTGTTTGCTAACTCTACATGCTCTGCCTTCTGAAAGATCAATTGGAATTTTAAATCGTGAATGGGCAGTCCTACCTCCTAGTAGTATAGAAGTAGCAATTCCTAAAGTGGCTATTGCTAGTGCTAAATACCCTTTAGACCTTACATCAGCTAGCAACGCTCTATAGATAAATGATTTTTCAATGCCTCCAGGGCCATCTACCAAAAAGGCCCCACTTTTGTTCTCATATATGCGGTGAGATATGATCTCAAATGCATGCCTTTGTTTTTCATTAAGCAAAGAAATTGCATTCAGATCTTCTTCACGAACTATTATGCTTCTTTCAGCTAACCATTCGCTTGTTTGATTCTCAACATCAAAGGATGATAGATCATTCGAAACCAATCCAAATGAAGCTATGCTTTTTCCCATTGATTCAAGAAAACCACTTATTTGTTGCAGTACCTTTTTCCTGACCTCTCTAGGAGTCAAATCTGAACACCTTAGAAAATCCACCGACATTACAGCCTCAAATTTTAACCATAATTGTATGGGATTGTTAAGACAAGATATACAAAAAGGGTTGCAAAAAGTCTTCTCAATTCATAAGGCATATGAAAGAGAGAAGCCTCTTCAAGAAAATGTTCTTGGTTGTTATCATCTTGAAGCAGCCCTCTTAAAAGTGCTGCTTCACGAAAGGTTCTAACAAGTACACCATTATAAGTTTTCAAGTCATCAAAGGACTTCGGAGCACGGACTTTTGTTAAAAGAAGCCTAAGGTAGTACCTCTCTCCTTCAGTCGGATGAACTGCATTTATTCTTCCTATAGAGTCCCCTCGATCTCTCATTTTCCAACGTTTCTCATCAGGAAGCCAAACAAAATGGTCTGCAAAATTCAGAATATGTACAATTCAGAGTCTGAGCTTCTAAATCTGTTCTATTCATGTAGAAGAATTCAGTGAGCATTGTCTTTTTGTTTCTTGGATTGCTCACAACACTGGTCAAATTCTAATGCTTTTTGAAACTTATAGGCTGATAGTTTCCTAGGTGAAGCTGCAAATGCATTACTGCAAGTTTTATTTCGCCCATAGCAAAACGAAAAAGTCTCCATCCAGCCTCACGTGGTGAGACCCAGTGAGCTGCTCGATATTGCTGGATTTCATCAATATGGCTGTTTGGATTATCGGAATTAACATGAAAATTGATTCTATCATGTCCTTTGCAAATGTATTTATAGATGTACTTAACAGCCTGAATTGTTGAACAAATTTCAACATTAATGTGACAATCAAATTTAGCCAATAAATAGGCATTATAGGGAACAACCCATCTATTATCCAAGTAATGCTGCCTAACTTTGACTCTAACACCATTATTACTTCGCCTATATACTGGATAAGAATTAATGGTCTGGGTTGTTTCCTTACAAAAATCCTTTGGATAGGAATGCCTACACTTGCCATTCTTTGTCATACACACACTTGATGGATTTAAAACACCACATGGACCATGCATCATGTGTTTTTTAACCATTTTATATAAGTGTAGGTATTTCACTTTGTCTGGAATCTCGGTGCTGACAATCTTATCATACTCTTCAGGTCTGAACATTTTATGTTGAGATTTCAAAATTAAGAGGAAGTGTGCATGTGGCAAGCCTCTTTTTTGAAACTCTATAACATATGTATAGGCTGCCACTTCACCAAAAATATTTTTCTTCAGGATTTCATTTTTTAATTCTTCAAATTTAGCACGAAAGACTCTTACAATCAAATCAGGGTGATTCTGTGCTTCTTCTTTTTCAATTAGGTGTTCTTTTATTTCTGGCCAATTAGGATTGCAAGTCATGGTCAAGAAGATATCCGGTTTACCAAATTTTTGGACCAAAGTCATTGCATCTATGTATTTTCTTCTCATATTTCTTGGCCCTCCAATAAAGCTTGCCGGTAAAAAAATTCTCTGACCAATATTTGCTGCCTGTGTTTCACCAGTAGCCACAGAGTCTTGTAATCCTTGCAAAAACTCTCTCCTTATTTCCTCTTGTTGTGATCTAAAAAAATCTAGTCTTTGAGATTCAAGCTTAACATACATATCCACTATAAATTACTGAATTAATCTAGCAAAATGATGCAAAAAAACTCATCATTATCCCTTATCTGGAACTTATAAGCATAATACTCTCTCACAGAAACAAAATTTGGATCATTATCAATGTTCGCCATTGCTGGTCGACAAATTGCAGAATAATTAGTTAATTTACTATGCTGAACTGAACTACAAATAGATGAATAAGATTGGCTACACCTACCATCTTGTTCCATATGTAATAGTTCTTCAACAGTAGCAGCAAGCATTAGGGAAATTGAACTTTCAGAATTCTTATTTCGAGTATTTTTCTTGTGGATCTTTTTTCCTTTTTTCTGGATTCCCTGATGCCAACTGAGTTCACCAAAAGGAAAAAGAAGAGGGTACTGCAAGGGGTCATAACAGCCATAGTAATATTCTATACTGTGATAATGACCACCATGAGTATGGACTCGAATATTTCTCCTGCTTGTTTCCCCATTTTCTTCTTCTTCAACCCACAATGCAGCAACTTGGGAGACCGTAGGTTTGTTAAATACCCTTTAGTCTACACCAGGCAGCGTTCTCAAGATAATACGATAAGTATCAAGGTTATGAACTTCTCTTAAACCACGAAAAAATCGAGCATATGGATTGTGTTCAAGGATATTCATAACCTTCTGGATAATACTTTCTGTTAGCCTTGGACATGCATTTAAACGATTTGTCAGCTCATTTTCAGTATCATGAAAATACAACTGCAAATTTTTTGAGGCCTCTAAGTCACTAATGAAGTGATAAACTTGCCCCTGAATCCTAAATGTATAGATACCTTTATTTCTCTTTTCTAGATTCTTGTCGCACTTAACTCCAAAAGAAGTGAAAGCAAAAATGTTGTTAATTGTTCTTATACATACTCTAAATAATTTTGCCTCTTCTGAAGATGAAGTTAATAGCTCTTTTAAAGGAGTTGGAATTGGGTTGCTAGCTAACACTATGTCTCCAGTAGAATAGCAAAAGTTGGTTGTTTCATAGGAAAATTTTTTTGCACCACAATGTGGGCAATCTGGTTGTTTTGGAAGAATGCTTGCCGCACCTGGAATGCAATCTAACAGGTCTCGCCCTTTTTTTTGAACTCTTCCTATGATCAATAAAAGATAGATTTTAAATGACTTAACTTGTTTAATAAACAATAATAAGATATAAAATACCCAAGTTATTTAACAATGTAAATGTTAAAAGACCTGTACGTTTTCTCTTAGTTTTCCCATGATTTTGTTCAAGTATTCCTGTAAAGTAGAGTCCAATATCAGCCACTTGAATTAGATAAATTAAATAATTGGAAGAAAATGATTTTTAGTATTCAATTTAAAGCTAAAAATGTTTTGAAAATACATAAAATCAGTTACTTGATGGGAAGAACTATATTAATAAGCAGTGCTATATTAAGTACCTGAAAACTGGGACGCATTCGATTGTAATTGGTGAACAACTTGATTAGACTGATTTAAAATCTCAACACCCTCAGGATTATGTTGTTCAGTTGTACTTATGAGAGGTTGCAAACTCTCAGATCCTATATTCTGTGCTTGATCCAGCTGATTTTGCTTAGTTTTTTTCACTGTCATCTTAAGTACTCTCTGTTTCCGTCGATTTCTATAGGTGGAAGATTCAGCTATTGAAAATTCCGACAGGACAGACATACATGATTGCAAACTATTCAAGTTTGCATTTGGTAGCGAAAATGTGTTAACAAAATCCTGTATTAGAGGCTGAACAAATTTAGAGACATTTGGAAGAGGACCTATAATCTGCGATCTCATACATTCTTATTGACTTGAATGTTTTTTCTAAGATCTCTGAACTTTCAATGCAAGAGCTTTCTCTTTCCGATGATGTCTCAAAGTTACGCTTTGGCTATTTGCAAATTCAAATGACGCATCCATACCAGTTTGCGTACTATTTGAATTTATATCGAATAAAGACAACCTGGGAAGAGACTGAACAATAGAAAGCTCAGTCACAATCTTAGCAAGGTCTACAATCTGATTTTCTAAAGAGGCTACCTCAAAAAGTTGGTTTGTTTGAGATGCTTTGGCCTGTGATCTCACACTCATTTGTGTAGGATACTCTGTCAGGTTGGAAGTGTGCCTCCCTGTAAACTGGAATAGTGCAGGCGTACACACTTGCATATTACTCAAATTTACAGGTGGCAAGGAAGACGCAATAGCAGAAGGCAAAGTTCCTACACTATGACGTTTTATTGCTCTATCTAATCATTTCTTTTTCCATCTAAGAATTGCATCTTTTCTACAATTTTTTTCCAGGAGAACTGCACCAATCGTCCCTCACATATCACAGATGTGAAAATTAAGTCCCTCAGAACAAAAATAATCAGTTTTAGTCCCTAACAAACAAAAAATGATCACCTTTAGTCCATTTTCACTTTTCCGAACAAATTTTGGCCGGAACTCACAGGTCCACATACAATGACCAATTTTTAAAGGATAAAAATGACAAATCACCATTGACCAATTATGCGAGAGACCAACTGTGCAAAACTTTAGCTAAACATTCATTAAAAAAAATACAAAAACTAACCCACCATTATTTGCAATTCATAAGTGGGGCGTCGATCGTCACTGCGCCACCTTTCACTTGGTTGCAAGCGTTAATCTGCCCTTACATTGCCCCACTGCATAGAATCTGGTGTAGGACCCTGCCCAGAATTGTCAAGCCGCTGCTTGAATTTAGGAACATACTTTCCAGGGGGTGGTGCTGCCGATGCTGCTAGAGCAGCAGCAGATGTTCTGGAGCAGATCCACTCCCTCCACCATTCAGATCAGAATGTCTCGTAGGGTTGTCGCTTGATTTTCTCAACCTTTCTTCTATTTCTTGTTCCCGTTGTCTCTAGTTTTCTGCCATACGGTCTAACTTTGCTTGGTGCTCAGCTACTTCCTTCTTTTGCCTCTCTACCTCTGTATATATAAATGCAGAAATTCACAAATAGAATACACACGCAAGTACATACACCTCAGATGAATAAAGGAGATGATTTAGGCATTCCCCTTTCTTATAAACTCTAAATCAACTTAACTTCTCTGAAAAACTTATCATTCAAATAACAATAGAATCTTAAGTTGTAATTGTGGATAGATGAAAAGGGTAAAATTGTCGTAAAAACAAATAAAAAAATAAAAAAGGGGTATATGAATGAAAATGGAACTGCAAAAACTCTCCTAAAAATACCATAGAAAAAAGTTTTAACCTACGAAGCATAATTTCGAGATTTCAAGAAAACAGCTTTCAATTATAGTTTTGCAAGAGCTTGCAATGATTATAACGTTATTCTGTAAGCAGTATTACTGTATTGATTATCACAAGAAATTGTCATTGCAACAACAAGAATCAGATTTTGGGTTGAGATGAATAATGGTGGATTAGTTTTTGGTTTTTTTTTATGAATGTTTAGCTAAAGTTTTGCACAGTTAGTCCCACGCACAATTGGTCAACGGTGATTTGCCACTTTTACCCTTTAAAAATTGGTCATTATATGTGGACCCAGTGAGTTCCGGTCAAAATTTGTTCAGAAAAGTGAAAATGGACTAAAGGTGATCATTTTTTGTTTGTTAGGGACTAAAACTGATCATTTTTGTTCTGAGGGACTAAATTTTCACATCTATGATATGTGAGGGATGATTGGTGTAGTTCTCCCATTTTTTTCCTCATCATTTGACCCACATCAAACTGAGAAATCACAGTAGGCACATTATCACAATTTTCTTTGATCACAGAGTCCATGATAAAAAAAAAAAAGATTACTATCCAAGGCTTTCTATATCGAACAAACATTCACTCTCATCATGTGAAGGCTTTTACTCTCATAGCAGAAAGAAAACCATTAACTACATCATGTATCTCACAATCATGTAAAAATGAAACAGATAGCAATTAATATGCCTGAAGCTTAAAACTTTTTAACATGAGACACACAACCTGTAATATAATCAATAGCCGATAAAATCCAAATCCCTTAAACAAAAAAAAGCAGCACAAAATTTAGTTTCTTAGACAAAATTGAGAACTGAATATACCAACTTGTTGGAGCAAAAGATGCACACCAAATAGAATAGCCAGCTTCAGTTGAAGAAACAGGTCGACATTTTGTAAGCATAGGCTAAAAAAAAAAAAAGCAAAATCAGTATAAGAAAAGGAAGAATAAAGATTCACAATGAAAAAAAAAACTGAAGAATTACAGTAGCAGTGCTAGACACCGTTTTCATAACTCCATAAAACTTATTGTTTAGTTATGATCTAGAAGTATAAAAATATGTTTTCAAGTAAAGTAAGCACATTGTGAGAAGAAAATCAACCAAATTAATAAATGATGGTCTTATAACTCTCATTATTGATCCGTTTACTATTCTGTTAAGTTTTACTGCTAGCGAAAAGATAGTCAAATGATCTGAGCCTAAAACATTGTCTAGATAAACTGTTTACTAATATTGTTATATAATGGTGAAAATCAGGAAAAAAAAAACTTGATCCTATAAGGTTATGAAGACATGTGTATCTGTGGTAGAAGTGATAGTTTATAGATTTAGAGACTCTGAGGTCAGGGCATTTATGAACCATTAACATATTCTTAGTGACAATTTTAGTCTTTATTGTTGATAGGAAGTCAACGTGGCCAGGATCTCCTATATCCCTGTATATGGCTGAAGTTGCAGCTGTTTCCTAAGTTGCTATAATACATGGCTTCTACATGGATGTTTAGTTAATTAATAGGCAGACTGATAAATCTGTTTTTTAAGGAGAGGCCAAAGAAAAAGTGCAATGGAAAATAATTAAGTATACAGGTTCTTCATCGATCATAATGTTAAGTGACTGTAGTTTCTGCAGTAGTATTTTTGATTCATGATATATGTAGTTTTTGCACCATAACTTACCAAAATTTGATTTACAAAAAATTTCTTGAAAAGGAACGAAAATTTGTCAACAAATATTGAAAAAGCAACATCCTTTTTTTCAGGAAAAAACAAAAGTATCAATTCCAATGTCTTAAATAAAGTCAAGAGGTTGATATCAATGGCAAGAAGTGAACTTTATCTAAAAGAAACTGATAATCAAAATATCTAAGCTTCTAAATTGGCCGAAAATGAAAAATCAAAAAGCTAATTGAACAGCTAACCCAAACACAACTGCAAAAGGAACAAAAAAGAATGCAAGCAATGCAAATTAAATAGGAAAAAGAAAAGAAGAATAAACCTGATTAAGTGAAGTATTATATTGAATTACAGATTGAATTACAGGAGCAAAAAAAACCGTTTGAAGTATTACAAATGAAAAGGACCCTTACCAAAGCTAGAGGCAGAAAAAGCTCCCTTCCAAACGCAAGGTCTTCAGAGAAAGAAATACACCCTTTATATGGGCACTTCCCTTTCTTTTCCTTGTTAATACCTAAAAACCTAAATTACTACTCACTTAATGTCTATCACATCAAATCCCTGAAAATATGATTTAGAATTACGGTGTTCATGGGAAAATTGGATGGTTGCAAAACCAATTCCAGTACAAATGAAAGAAATCAAACTGCTGGCCACTTTTGTGGGGAAAAATCCCTGAATTTTGGGGGAAAAAGAAGACACCTAATCGCTGAGGGATTTCAGGCCTTCCATGCCCAAGTACAATAAGCATGTGAAGGAGCCATCTCTGCTACAGGAAGAGAAAAGTACTTGCTGGTACTTTCACGCGAAGAAGAAGAAAAGAAGAGATGCTGGTTTCTTGTTTGTCTGAAGTAGGGTTGGAGCTGAACCAAGTAGCTCAGCTCGAGCTCGCGAGCCACTTGGTCAGCAGCTCGAGCTCGAGCTCGGTTGACCAAGCTCGATCTCGAGCTTGAGCTGCTCGTTAAAGCTATCGAGTCGAGCTCGATCTTGGAAATATAATACTCGAGAGTTCGGCGAGCTCTATCGAGTTTTTTATAATATATATTTTAATTTTTATTATTGTAAAATGTCAATAATATCTTTTATTTAAAATTATATATAAAATATTAATTTTTATTACTTGAGCTTGATTAGGCTTAATTGAGCTCGAATAAGCTCGATTGAGCTTGATTTAAATTAATTACATTTAATTAAACTCGAGCTCGAGTTCCATAAATTGATGTCGAGCTCGAGCTCGAGCTCGAATTTTAAAAGTTTGACGAGCTCGAGCTCGAGCTCAAACTTAGTTATTTTGCCTCGAGTCGAGCTCGAGTAGTGCACTACTCGAACTCGACTCGACTCGACAACACCTTTAGTCTGAAGTGTTTGAAATGAAATGGGCCGGTTGTCTGAAGTGTCTGAAATGAAATGGGTCCCATTGGTTCTAATACAATGTAACGGGCAATGGAATGTCTTCTTGCTGGTTCCGTTGGTTTCTTGTATGCCTTTGTTCCATTGGTGCCCTCATTAAAAAAAATCCAGCCAAGTGTCAAATAAGTAGCAAGCCACTTGTCAAAAAAAAGCTGCTACAATGACCACCACTCTCTTTTTATTATACTTGAGGGAAGAAAAAAAATCCCAATGGACAAGGGCCACTGCCACAGGACCATAGCCCACACAGGTGTTGGAGAGGCAGTTAGTGAAAGAGAAGTAAAAGTAAGATTTACTCTTTAAAGTAATATAATATAAGTATACGGCAAATTATGTAAAAATAGAACACCACCGGGATGATTATAATTGTGACTTCATTGGTACGGGGGTCATCACCACAACTGATCCTAATAAGTTATAATTCCACTATAGATTTTCTTGATATAATTTTTTAAATTTATTTATCCTATTCAGGGAAAATTTTCATTAATAAATATTTTAATTGCAATTGCATAGTTATTCTAGTATCATTGGAGAATTAAAGTGGACGTTGTTGCAGGTTATCAAGAATGCACCTATGTGGCTAAGGGGGAAGGAAGAGTCAATGGCACAATGGCACAATGTGGCCCCGTTGTTATATATAGCCAATTCTTTAGGTATTTTATAATTAGAGAGAAGGCTATTAGTTATAATATTTTGAGTAGGGATTTGAACTTTTGCCGCTATTCAAAATGTCATGTAATTCATCTTTGCGACAAAGGAAAATGGTAAAAACCTTATCCTTAAGAGCTAGTACTTCTAATTCTTACCAATTTGAAAAATTGCATGAGTGTTTTTTTTTTTTGGTGCAGGAGGAAATTTTATGATGTATAAGATAATAGGACATTTTTCAACCAAAAAGTTTTTCTAAAAGTAAAGTCCTTCACAATAAGAAAATCTGTCTTCCTCTCTCTCTTTTTGCTTGTTTTATTCTATTTATCAAAGCTCTCCAACAAAATTAAGTGTTTGCATTGAATTTTTTTATAACATTTTAGAAGATGAGTAATCGTGGAGGACAATTATAATATGCATGTAACGTTATAGCTTTTACTCATATAATTGTATATCACTAAATTTCAAATTTGACCCCATTTATTTTGGATCTTGTCTCTGCAATGCATCCATAGTAGTGGTAATTGGGGATTAATGATAAGACCCATAGTAAAAATTGTTGTACTCGTTTCATCCAATTGAAAGTGTCATACTTTCTATTTTTTGATATTTCAAAACTTTTGCCATGTCACAAAGTCAAAACCATCTTTGATCTCTATCCCCAATATTAAACATTCCTTTAATGTTACAATCAAATTTAAATTTTGAATTTTCAAGGGGCAAGAGTGGAAAAAAAAATACAAACATTACAATCAAAATATTATTATTAAAAAGTTGAATTCTTGAAAAGTGACAATAAAAAAATAGGTTAATTACATTTACCTCCCTCGAGGTTAGGCCAAACCACCAATCAATCCCTGTGGTTTCAAAAAATAATAGATACCCCCTTCAAATTTATTACTATTTAACAAAAGCCACCCTACCATCTAAAACCGTTAGGAATTCTACTAGTGCCAACCAAAAAATTAAAGTCAAAGTCCAAAAATGTCCTTCAAGACCAATGTGCCATTATCTTTCTATTCTTTTATTCCAAAAATAGCCTTTTTCGTCCGAACAAAGATTAAATAATGAAAATACTTCAAAAAAAGCCCCCACAATCTTTTCCAATAAATATCATAAAAATATTTTTCAAATCATTGAAAATTGTTTCCATTGATAGATCTCTAAATAGGTGAGTAAAATTTTTACTTAAAATGCTTCAGGTTAGCCATGAAAGCCATGATGAGTTTAAAGATGTACCATCCTTCGAAACTCTTACCACTTCAACAAGCCAAACAATACTACTACAATTTTCTATTTTGTTTTGGTTATCAACAGGAGTAGAAAGCAAAATATTTGAATAAATAAGAAAGAGTAGATTGATTAGAGTTTAAAGATTAAAACTTTGAACCATGTAGAGGAGAAAGGGTTAATAGAGAAGGAGAGAGAGAGTAGGACTATGATGATAAATACGATGATTGCTATAATAGCGGCTGGAATAGTGGCAAACATATAGGAGACCTCTATAGCTTTTCCTGCCAAAAGACTATTTGTGTAATTTTAAAATAATTTTTTTATTTTAGAAATTGATCAGACATGTTGAAGGGCATTTACTCTTTTTTCTTACTTCCGTTAATCACAAGAGACGGAAGTTATTGTGAGGGGCCATCTGTTATTTTTTAAAACCACGAGGATTGATTAGTAGTTTGGCCAAAGCTCAAGGGAGGTAAATGTAATTAACCCTAAAAAATTGGGTCGGAGGAAGTATTATCTATTGGTGACCTGTAAGTTTTCCTCTATACCTCTTGGTTTTTTTTTTAATGAGGAGGTTTTGATTTCAGGATCTCTTATTTATAATCCCTTCCACCTTACCACCTAATTCAATCCTCCCCCTATTGCTCTTGGGTCTGCTTCAATAGTTTGGAGTAATTTATGAATTGAATGACATTTTTTTTAAAATTTGCAATTGAGAAGAATTGTTTTTACACCTCACTCAATCAATCTTTTCTTTTCATTCTTTTTTCTTGAAATCTCACTTTAAAATTTTGTAATTTTGGAAATGGAAATTTTTAATTCAATAACAAATTGGAATGCATAATGTGTTTAACTAAAATTGGTAATTTTGTCTTTTCATGAACAAGATTTTGATATAGTGTAGTCTTTTAGGAAGAGATAAGGAATTCAGACTTGGACATGAGTTTGGACGAAGCTAAGAAGGAGAAGACCAGGGAAGGAAGCAAGAGTGCAAGGACTAACAGATGCATCTGTGCTAGTAAATACGATCAACTTCGAGTATTTGCGTACAAGTTTAATTTTGTAATATTTAGATTGCTAATTTAATGTTTAGTTAACTGTTTTTATTGTATATTTTTAATTGCCGTGAAAATTTGGTCCTTTTTTCTGCTCTTATTTTTGCACATGAGATGGTGATGCAAATTTAGGTTAAATATTAGGTGGGTTGTCTATTTTTTCCCTTTTTATTTGGATATGTGATGCATCCCAAAAATTTTTCAAGTGAAAATACGCTGGAAAATGTGTTCGGGACTAAAATTGTGCATTTGTTATGTTTAAGGACTAAAATGCTTCATTTTGAATGTGAAGTACTAAAAAATTACGATGATGAAATGTAAGAGATGATTGGTGTCATTTTTCCTAATGTTAACTATAGGCCTTGCAGCTAAACCCACAAAGAAAGAAAAAGATAATGCTAGGGGTGAAGTGTAAAACTTGTTATAATTTGAGGGAGATTTACTTTAATTAATCCTTGGGAATATGAACATCTTTTTTACATTGTTGTCATACAATGTTAGAATTGACTAGTGATCTTGGGTAAAGTATAAGAGATAGTATTAAAGAAAATAAAGTGCAAAATTTACTATACCTGAGAGGAAGTTGTTGTAATTAGTCCCAAAATTTATAAGGTTCAGGAAATCAGGTGTAATTTGGATTAAGTTTGAGAGGTTTTGGGCTACTAGCTCTTGCAGATGAAATTTGGGAGCATTTTCTCTAGGTTCCCGAGGTTTCTGCCTATGGTACCAAACAAATTGTTTCCAAGTCAATCTTTCAAATTTTGACATCAAAAGAAGTTTCAATGAACTAAAGTTAAAGAAATGGCAAATAACCATTACAATTTTGTCTTTATTATTAGTAATAAGAAGGTTATATAGCCGTAAAGCCATTGGACTTGTAGTTCTTTTAATTTGTTTTATGTTTTGTCTAAAATTTTGGACTTTATTTTCCCATTTTTTATTTTTAGAGTAGGTGTTTTCCATTATTTTTTTTTTACAGTAGGTGTTTTCCATTAGAAGATGCAGCAATTGTGGCATCGGACTACCCATCCCTAATGGTCAAAAGGAAAAAATAAAGAAGAGGAATTAGTTAGATCAAAGTTTGACCTCGTGAGGATGTAAATCACAGTTAGAGAAATTTTAATATAGTAATTCTTACAGATGTAGCAGAAATCACATATCTTGGTCTCCAAGTCCTGGGTTGTTGAGTTGAGGTAGGAGAGTGGGACCCAGCCACTGAATCTACCCGTTATCTAATTTAGACATGCTCACATTGCATTTTTAACCATTTTAACACCCTTTTGTAGAAATACTTACTTTTCAATTTCGGTATTATCAAACCAGCCCCTCAAATATATTCTCTTGTGATTCTAGACCCTTCACAAATGGAGTACTTTTCTTTCAAATTATGACAGCTTTTAGAGAACCGTCCATCCAAACTTCCGTAGATTTATTTTTCTATCTTACTTAGATGTTCCTACTTGGATATTCAAACGATTCTTGTATGGACATTTTCCAAGGAAAAAAATATACATATATGTGTGGAAATTGGAAAATGTACGAGTCAATTTTTGAAAACAATATTATTTATAGAAAAACAATTCCTAAACATGTACACATTTACATCATTTTTACCTTTAACTCTACGAGACACACTGCTATATAGACATATCTTATTTTTATGAAATGGCAATCCAAAAACAAATTTCCCATTTTAACAAACAATAAAACTGTATAACCTTTTTTTAACATGCAAAGCAAACAAAATAGTTAATAGGTAGTCTAAGGATAAATAAGCTCATTCAAATAATTAAGGTTGCAATGGAATATGATCGAGTTGAACTTTAACCTAATCAAGTTATCAAACGAGTTTTTAATGTAAAACTTGAGTTTGAATTCATCCTCAAATTCGAAGCTAATCGAGTTTGAGTTCAAGCCTACTCGAGTTTTAAAAAAATAATTATTTTATCTTTTAAAAAATTACTAAAATCGTCATTGTTCCTTAATAAATAATAAAAATGTTAGGAATATATATGTAATTTCATTATTAAAATAAAATTTATATATATGTAAACATACACTTGCGAGTTGAGTTTCTCTATACTCGACTTGAGTTCGATAGTTTAATTTAGTCAGCTCTATCTCAATTCGAATTTCATATTGACCGATCTCAAATCGAGTTTTGATTAAAACGGCTCACAGACGGTTTAATTCATTCGCAGCCTTACACATAACCACAAATGATTTTTATAGCTATTATTGCACCATTAAATCACAGCCATATTTGAGCTTGCACAAGTGATTTGCGGGATCAATGGTTTGCATATATGATTTGAAGTACAACTCACACTTTATTGTGTTGTTTCATTAATTCGTATAACATACAAATACTGTACAACTAAAGACTACTTAAGATCGCTTATCATTTATAGCTTACCAACAGTGATGGTGTATCAACTTGCCATTTAAGATTTGGGTCTAGCCTGTAGATTACCACGTTGCAATAATATTTTCTCTTTACTTGCAAGCAATTGAATTAAGAATTTGGTTCTCCTTACCTTTCCTTTTTCCCTTTGCTCTTTTTATGTTTAGGCTAGTACCTCTTATTCCTTATTTGTTGTTTGGTCGTTGATTTTTCGTAGGCTTTAGTATAATTCCTCTTAGATTATTTAACTATTCTACGCTAACCAAAATAGAAAATTTTTAATTCATCACTTTTAAAATCATTTACTTTTGATTGGTGAGATTCGGCCACATAACATAAAAATGCCGTCGTAAATTCTTTTTTTGTTTTTCAAAAATTTCATATGTCAATAATTTCCCTAATATCCCGCTCCAATCACTTTTATTCATTTATTTATTTTTGTGTCCATCACTTTCTTCTCAAGGACTAACCCCTTATTCACGTATAATTTCTCTCGCAACTCAATGCTATTGATCCTTATAATCACTCTTACTCTCTTCTATCAATGCACAGCCTTTCTCAAACGTCCTTGAAACGTGTAGGATCAAGCACGACTTACCACCTTAGCCTTTCTCCTATCTATTCCCTTAATTTTCTTTTAACTCTTTTCATTCTCCCTTTACATTTCTAAAATGAATAGAAGTTACTTGTGACGAGTTTGCTGTGGTACCTATTCTTGGCTTCAGCATCTCACGATGTTGTACGATTTTTGCCCGAAACAGTTTCTAATTTGTTAGACATCAAAACAGCCGGTTGAAAACCGTTGGTTGGAATGACCAAGTTATGCCAACTAAATATTTGAGAATTACATTATTAAGACAACTTAAAGTATCTCAAGGACTATTTCAGCAGTTAAATCCTTTTCCATTTTTTCCTTTTGTGAGGAATCTTGAAAAGGATTTACTTGCAATAATGGAACATGCCAGATGGTCCAAACTCCAAATGCATCAACAATTTCAAACTTCAAAGCAATAAAAAGTTACTCCATTTTTTCCACATGCATCATAAAAAAAAAAAAAGAAAAAAGATCATTCACAAACCTCCTCTGTGGTTTCCCTTAATATCACTTAGTGCTCTCGTGGTTTCAAAAATCTCTCTTATTTCCCATTGATTGGCATGTTTTGTAACATTGTTAGCCCTTGTGCATTAAAAAAAAATTCATAGATGAGGAGAGATAATATAATTTACTTTAATTTGTACCCCTTCTTATCCTTTATATGAATATGAAAGCAGCAACTAAAACTAAAATAAACCTAATAAGCAAAAGACCAATTGAAAGAGATGTAAGTGCAATAAGGAAAAGTTGCAGCACATAAGTAATTTTACAACTTTGCGATGATTAATACTCCAACTTTAAGATTATAAAGACAGCAAGACAACAAATAAGAAATACAAGTTTAATGGCAAAAGGAGCCACTTTAAGAGGAAATTAGTAGCAAATATTGTAACAAATCATTACAAGTTCTAATATTAAAAAGCACTCTTATAATTCACCAATATCGTTTAGTATAAAGAATAGATTTTATTAATTACAATAGGAAGGTGACAGTCAGGATTTTGAAAATGAAAGAAATCCAAATAAGATATATTTGCTTCTAATATATATTTGATTTGCTTTAGATAATAGTAGTATTAGAAATTCCTTACCTTTTATTACTATAGGATTTAAAAAATGTCACAATTATAAATAGTAGTTTTGTTAATTGTTGTTGCTTTTCCAAATTCCTTTTTTTGTTTGAATTTTCCTTAATCAATTAAGGATTTTTAGATGCGTAATATCATCATTTTCTATCCATGATGAAGAAATCTTGTCTTGTCAATCTGATAAGGGAGACAAGAAAGATTTTTAAAACTATAGGGATGCTAAGTGATATTAAGCCAAACATCAGGGGAGCTTTGTAAATTATTCCAAAAGTAAAAATGGAAACAGAATACAAATGACAACCAATTAGGACCACAGTCCACACAGGAGTTGGTGAAGCAGTTGGTGAGAGAGTAGCAAGCCACTGACCCTATAAATCACCCCAAATTCCCCACGCAACAGATCTGAGCTCTATTCTCCTTTCTTCCTTCCTCCACGCTAGCGAATTCTACTTATCTTGGTGTGATTTTTTGGCTTGACAGAAAGCTACTGCTACAGCAGCATTGTGTCGGGAATTCCTCGCCGACACCGCTGGAGCATTGACAGATCAATCGAGGTATACATATTTTCGATTGGATTTAAATTTCGTTGATAATGAAGGTGATTGAGAAGATCCAGAAGGCCGCCAAGGACGAAAACAAGGTTGTTTTCTCCTTCGAATTCTTCCCACCCAAGACAGAAGATGGCGTCGACAACCTGTTCGAAAGAATGGAGAGGATGGTCGTCCATAACCCGAATTTCTGTGATATCACGTGGGGTGCGGGCGGATCCACGGCGGATCTGACGCTGGAGATCGCGAATCGGATGCAGAATATGGTCTGCGTCGAGACCATGATGCACTTGACGTGTACCAATATGCCTGTGGAGAAAATTGATCACGCTCTGGATGCTATAAAATCCAACGGCCTCCAGAATGTCCTTGCTTTGCGGGGAGATCCCCCTCATGGCCAGGATAAGTTCGTCCAGGTGGAAGGTGGCTTTGCCTGCGCTCTCGACCTGGTAAGTTTGCCTCTGAGTTTGATTCTGATTGTGTTCGTTATGTTCTGATTGTTGCTCATTCAATTAAGTTGATGTTGATTGTTTTACGCTTGTTTGATAACATCGTTAATGTTTACTGTGCATATAGTACCATTTAGTGCTAGTTGGGTGTGAACTCTGGCTACATTTTGATGTTGGTGATGAGTAGTTTTGAGCTGTTTAATCTATTTAGGTGAAACATATTCGTGCCAAATATGGGGATTATTTTGGGATCACTGTTGCTGGTTATCCAGGTGGGTTTTTAGTAATTCAAGTTGTTGTTTTGGACGATGCTGTGTTGATGTATTAGTGTAAAGAGTGTAACCATGATGTTAATGTGGTGTCCTTTCCTGCTCAGAGGCTCATCCTGATGTTATACCTGCTAATGGGATTGCCCCGCTTGAGGCATATCAAAGCGACCTTGCCTATCTGAAGAGAAAGGTTTGTATTTAGCCCCTTGATATGACGCTGTCTTTTGAATTGTGATTAATTTATTCCTTTTGGCTTTTTCCAGAGGTTTGGATGTGGGAACTTAAACTTTCTTTTGCTTATGGTGGTTGATTCTGAAATTTTCTGCAGGTTGATGCCGGAGCTGATCTTATTATAACTCAACTCTTCTATGATACTGATATTTTCCTCAAATTTGTTAATGACTGTCGCCAAATTGGCATAACTTGCCCTATTGTTCCTGGGATTATGCCCATCAATAATTACAGGGGCTTCCTTCGTATGACCGGCTTTTGCAAGACTAAGGTAAAGGCCGCAATTAATAGCATTCTTTCACAAAGATCAAGAGTTATGTGGGCAAATGTGCTTTTTTAGAAGGTCATTTGTACACAAGACAGATAATTTTTTATCTTGTGCATCAATTTTTTCTATTGTACTTTAAAATCTTAACACTTGAGAGTCTTTCTAGTGAGTGAAAATTCACTTATTACCATGCAGCTACTCTAACATACTACTGGACATATACAATTTGCAAGAATTAATAATCAGATCACAATTAGTCTTCTGGTCATTGTGAGCCTTAAAATCTAAGGTTGTGAATCTTTTCTGCATACCTTCCACCTCTATAAGTTTATTCCTCTCTCTATGCATGATACTAGGTATTTAGATATGTAATATGTCAACTTCTTTAAAGCATATGTTGTATTAGTCCTAACAGTTCTCATTTAAGTTGACACATTAGTTTGCTTCACTATGCTTAACAGTCATTGTAGTAGTAAATAAATGTTCTGCTCATTCTTATTTAACATATGAAGAATGATGACAATTTCGATTTTATTCAAATAGCAACTATGTGGGAATGCAGAATTGATACAAATCCAGTATCTCTAGTTAGTGCTGGTTAATTTCATTTTAAGTGATTGGCAACTTGTTGAACTATGTGGTTACTCAGACAACATTAGGTGCTTGTGCGTTTAAGTTCCATACTAAGTTTACTGAATAATTGTAGATTCCTCCTGAGATTACTGCTGCCTTAGAGCCTATCAAGGACAATGAAGAAGCTGTGAGAAACTACGGGATTCACCTTGGAACTGAAATGTGCAAGAGGATTTTGGCTAGTGGAATCAAGACATTGCATGTTTATACATTAAACATGGAGAAGTCTGCATTGGCTATATTGATGGTTTGTTGTCATTTCTCATTATCCCTGTGTGGGTTATCTAGTCATTTCCATTATTAGTATAGTGCTGGAAGTTAGTGGCTTATGAAAGCTTGCATGTGTAGAATCTTGGTCTGATTGAGGAATCAAAGATTTCAAGGACATTGCCTTGGAGACGTCCCACTAATATTTATCGTGTTAAAGAAGATGTTCGCCCTATATTTTGGTATATAATACTGAATCAGCCCATTTTTGCACTCCTCTCTCTCTCTCTCTCTCTCTCTGTCTGTCTCTGTCTTAGTGATTTCATCTATTATGTGGATGATTATCGAAAACTCAAACATTTCATCTTTCGTTTCTACTATTGCAGGGCCAATCGTCCAAAGAGCTATATTTCAAGGACCATAGGTTGGGAACATTACCCACATGGCCGATGGGGTGATTCTCGAAATGCATCATATGGAGCACTTTCAGACTATCAAGTATGGAGATCTTAATAACTTTTTTTTTCTTTTTATATTTTAAAGTCATTGACTTTTAC
Organism: Coffea eugenioides; assembly: GCF_003713205.1. Classification (NCBI taxonomy): domain Eukaryota; kingdom Viridiplantae; phylum Streptophyta; class Magnoliopsida; order Gentianales; family Rubiaceae; genus Coffea; species Coffea eugenioides. The sequence goes on along the minus strand of NW_020863270.1, from coordinate 6,630 downwards.
TTTTCACTTTCTGCCTAAGCATATGTTATCATCTCCTAGTTCTTTGGGGTGCTATGTAGTTTTTTGTACTTTATCTGCCATTGCATAGGTTTTTAATTCTTAGGTGATTGTAAATGTTTCTCTTCCTCTGTTTTGCCTTCCAATTGTAACCTGTTTCCATAGAAAACATCATAGTTCTGCAAGTTGTAAACTTCTATCCATAAAATCTAGCAGAGCTTTGCGTTTAGGGAATGGTGCTTGCTAAGTAGAAAAGAGACTATTTGAAATTTCGTTTTTTTTATATGATTCTCAAGAGGAAGTGTTGGAAGGCTATGATTTTGATGATCAAGTCCATGCCTTGGTCTAAAGCCCTACATAGTTGATTTAATAATTTTGCCACTACAGCTTCTTGATTCCGATCTTTATTTACTAGAAATAAGTGAAATGTCAGTATAGGATTTTAAAAGTTTTTTCTTCCCTGTAAAAAATGGCAAACTATACAGACCTCCTTAAAGCATTCTGATAATTTTAGATTCTTAGCATGAGGACAGATTTTCTGACTGAACCATTGCTGAGTCATAGGTAGTTTCAACTTCAATCAAGAGATTTACCTCCTACTTTTTACTGTCTAACTTAATGATCCATTATGAGAGCACTGTCCCATCTGATCTTCTCCTCTTCATATGCTGCGAGTCAGCAGAATATATTTCAAAGTGGCTGGAATTACTGAATTAACTCCTATATGACTCTGGCTCTGTTGAAATTCAGGAAATCCATGAGGATAGTAAGCATTCCTAAAGATCTTTCCCCCCTCCTTTTAAGTAGCTTTTTGCGAGGATCCTATAATAAGAAGCCTTCCTGGTACATGTGCAATTAAAGGTTTAGAAATTCAAGTGGATAAAGAACAACTTGACTTCTTTATATGGTACAGGGAGATTTTATGGTCTGATGGATCATTTTCTGGTAGTCTTCTGTTTAATGATCCTTTTTGTGCCAGATGTTCATATCCTCTCATGGTTTCTCAAAAGATCATATGTTTGTTTGAGTTCCTAATTTTAGGAGTTGATCTGTATCTCCAACTAAATACCAAGTCACAGGAAGAAGCATAATCAAAATCTGGTAATGGGAACCCTATAATGGACATTAACTTTTGAATCTACTCCAGGTTTTGACAACTGTGAGGAGTTACAGCCCATTCTACCATCCTTGATTTTTTTAGAGCACTTCAGATTGACTTTTCAAAAGTTGTTTGAAACATTAGAAGTAACATTTTATTATAAAGTTCAATCTCTAGAAAGCTCCTCCAAGGTGCTCATAGAGACAACAACTTTCTGTTTCAAAAGAAAAACTGAAAGCATCCTTTAGTTAAATTACAAAATTAGAACTATCTTGAAGCAAATGAGAACAGGCCCTTTACCTGTGTGTAATTATTTTAAATTGGTGAAAATTCTTTCTCATGTGCAACAAAGAATGAGTAATAGAATGACCTTTGTTTTCAGCCATGTTTTTAGAGAAAGTTTTACAGGGAGAAATAAATCATATCACCTTCTGTTTAGATTTATGGACCTTTGACCAAGTTGTTGATGCTTAATTCATCTTATTATATATTCCATTCATGTGGCTATGCCATAAATTTTAAACAGTTCATGAGGCCTCGTGCACGTGGTAAGAGACTTTCAGAAGAATGGGTTGTCCCTCTAAGAAGTTTACAGGATATTTATGAGGTACAATTACTCGTTACATTTTTACATTCATCTGAAGAAAGTACTGTTTCTGCGGAAGCTCTGATTCTTGATGAATTTCGTCACATCAGAAATTTAAGCAATTTTGTCTCGGGCAATTAAGAAGCTGCCCATGGTCCGAATTAGATGGCCTTCAGCCAGAGACAAGGATCATAAATGAACCGCTGGGTGCTATAAACTTAAAAGGTTTCCTAACAATCAACAGCCAACCAGCAGTTAATGGAGTAAAGTCTGACACTCCATCTCTTGGTGAGTTGTTTCTTACCTGGAATGCAGATTTTTTATTTTATTAATTTTGTTCAAGAGTAATACCTGGGACCCTGTCTTCCCTTTTCCTCCTAAAGTTTGGGTCAGGTGGAAACAGATCCTCACATGCTGAAAATCAGTATTCTTTTTGAATGAATTTTTTCTTAATAGAAACTTTTAACATTTGCACGTCCCTTTTGTGGGTCAAACTCCATTATAAACTCTTCAAGTAGATATTGAATTTGCTGGGTATTTCAGGAATGGGATTGACTGCTGCACTATTTACTTCTATGAAGTTGATAAATTTCTTTAGATCAAAGAAAATAGGGATCAAACTAGAGCAGTAATTTAATGTCTTTGCGTTGATCCGGGAATCTGTTGATCAACATTGGTATTAATAGATCGGATATAAGGAATTCTTGAGAAAATGACTTTTAACTGCTCTGTATGTAAACATGGTTTGCAGGATGGGGTGGGCCAGGTGGATATGTTTATCAGAAGGCCTACTTGGAATTTTTCTGCTCCAAAGAAAAGTTGAACTCTCTTGTTGAGAGATGCAAAGGATACCCATTCCTCACCTATATGGCTGTGGATAAAGCGGGAAGTTGGATTTCAAACACCAACCAAACTGATGTGAATGCTGTTACATGGGGAGTCTTCCCTGCAAAGGAGATTATACAACCTACCGTTGTGGATCCTTCCAGCTTTGTGGTGTGGAAGGATGAGGCATTTGAAATTTGGTCAAGAGCATGGGCTCAATTATACCCAGAGGCTGACCCGTCCAGAAAACTGCTTGAAGAGGTTAGTTTCATCTCTTTATGTCTATTGTATGTCAATCTTCTTATACTTCTAAAGCATTGCTATTTACTGAAGGACTAAAATATTTGTACAATATTTGGGATGACAACAGTAAAAACAAGTCCTCCCCACCCCTACCAACCCTCTCCCCTAACACAAGTAAATGAAATAAAAATGAATTGAATCTTACAAACGTGAAGATATATCGTTTTTGTTCCGTCTCTTAAACATTGCTGGATTGGTTTCTCGACTTTTTACCATTTTTTGTTGGGAAGAATCAATTGCCATTACAACCTTAAATTTGCCACCCCCCCAACAAAAAAAACCACCAACACAAACCACTCTCCCCGATTCATACAGTTAAGATAATAAAAAAATCAATCGCTTTGTCTAATATGTCACTTTATCTACCTCTCATTTTTGTCGTGAATATGTTGCTCAAAACATGTCAAAATTAAAATATTTTAGATAAAAAATTTATGCTTCAAAGTGGGAGTAGCATTTACTTTGACGGATAGTTTTCCGTATCTCAGAGGTTTGTCTAATGGCACTGAGGCAGTGGAGGGGTTTAGGTATGAAGCATTTGCGCCCCTGCAGTTATTGATGTCCGTCAAATTTGCATGATCAGGATACTGGAAATACTTTGCTCTCCTTCTATATTATCTCTTACAGCTTTGTTCTGCTGCATTTCACAATAGTGGAGAAATGTTTGATGATTGATAGTACATGGTCTGTGGCATATGTTTTAACCAGGAAGCAAATTGATTTTGAAATTTGATGAATAGTTGTAGCGTAGATAGGTGTATGTGTGTTCTCATGGATTGTGAGATGATTGTTAGAAGGAATTAGGAGTGGGATACAATTAGTTGGTCAAGCATTGTGGGATATCACTTGTTGCGTTTGTCTAGTATATATTTCGTGCATTAAGTCTACTGCAATTGCTTTCTTATGTGCGTATGTGTGTTCTTATGGATTGTAAGATGATTGTTAGAAGGAATTAGGAGTGGGATACAATTAGTTAATTAAGCATTGTAGGATATCACTTGTGTCGTTTGTCTAGTATATCTTTCGGGCATCAAGTCTACTGCAATTGCTTTCTTATTTCTTGATGTAAAATATTCAAAACTAGAGAATTCAGGTTCATCTCTTTGGATCAACAACAGTAAGACTGAAGAGTAGTGGTAGGTGACACAATTTGCTTATGTGCAATTAGTCTAAACATTTACAACACATTGATTACAAAAGCAATTAATTGCATGTTATGTTGCTTATCATGGATTAATGATTGTCTTGAGTTGCTAGTCATAATTGGCTATCATTTCTATTTTTGCCTGATTTTCCATTTCCCATTTTTCCATTTGGTCCTGGATGTAGAACACTCATTGACTACCTCCAACTCCTTGTATGGGACCAAAAATTTCACGTGGTTGCTTCCTTATCCTTGTAGGTGCGAGACACGTACTTCTTGGTCAGCTTGGTTGATAATGATTACATCAGTGGTGATTTATTTGCAGTCTTCAACGATCTTTGAAATGATTAGCAGTACTCGGGGAGTCATCCTCCATGAAGTCCCACTTTCTTCTCTTGAAATTTCTTTTCTTGCTGTAGTAAGATTATTGCTTGTCATCTATAATGTTTAGGCTAGCCTCTCATTTTATGCAACAATAATGACAAAAGCAGCATTATAATACCTGATATTCTTTCGGATTTTGGCCTTGCACCTCTTGGTAATGGAAATTCTCTTGGCATTGCAAGCTGATTCATTGTTCATGTCGAGAAGTCTATAGACGATATCTCATGACTTCATTAGAATGTTGCTCGGCAAATTTTGAGCAAGTTTGTTACACTCGAAAAAATTGAAATTTGTCTTTGTGATCTTTTACGTGTCATGACTTCCAAGTCGAGTTTTTTATGTGGAATATGGTCTGGGTATAATAAACCAAATAGTTGTTACTATTAAGTGGTTTAATATTCATTCGAATCATCACGCATTTTGATCAAGAAATAACAAAGGGTAAATAGAAGCCACAGGACAATATTATGACTGTAAAGTCTCTGGTTATTCAGCTATTAAACTTATCAAATGACTTAATTTGTAAATTTACGAACTTGTATCTATTTTTGTGCACAACGTGTTGATTTCTCTTCAAATTTAACTGGAGGTGCATCTATAGGCAAATAGGGTGGTATGGTCCCGAGTAGATTACACGGATAAAATCCTAGAAAATCATTTACTCAAGCCCATAAAATTGATTTTAGTTTATAAACAAAATCTACAACTATCCAACTTACCAAAAAAAAATTTTGAAAAAAGGATCATACTTGAATTCACTTTAGATTGGTGATGTCATTAGAGCAATTATCTTACTTATGGAGTAATTCTGCTTCAAATGCCCAAACTACTTTTGAAATAATTCAATACCAAATTGCACATATGTTGCTGCGACCCCTATAATTACCGTTTCCTTCCACCGCTTCACTTGCTCAGGCCAATGACTTGCAGATCCGGACTCCATCCACCGTATAATAACTAAACCACCACATAAGACTTCCTACTGGGGTAATACATGAAAACGTTTTGTCATCATAATCTAAGAGAATAGTAAAGATTCTTAGAGAGAAATTTATTGATACTGATTGCTAAACAATAGCATGAAGTGATGAAGTTAAAGCATTTATAGGTAAGCACATGGCATTGCCGAAGGACCTTATTACACATTATCCATGATGATTACTGAATTTAAATCTTCAGAATTCGGCTTGGAAGTTGTTAGAATAGGATGGGCAGGAAGTTGTGAATAAGATAGGGAAGGATACAATTATAAGAGTTACATAAACCAAACGTGTCTGCAGTAGTTAAAATTCCATATTTTGCAATATGTCGAATTGCAATTCCGTAAGAATTAAATAAATGGCCCCGGACACTGTTGAATTAAAGTGGAGTCCAACACTATAGACTACCTATCCTTCGTAACATTATAATCTACCTAGAATAAAGAGGAAGAATGATTGGTCCAAAAAGTTAATGGTCGAGATTAGACATGCGAAGGATCGATGCTTAAGAAGAAGTGTAAAATACAAAATAAATCCCTATTATTAAGCTAATCTACGAAAAAGCTTCTATGATTTTAAATTATATACTCCTTGAACTAATTTGAAACCGCAATAGAAATTATCATAACTAATAGAAGCAGAGGAAATAACACAATTTCTTTTACATATATATACATATAAGCAAAAAAAAAAACCTTCTAACAAACATCCTAGTTAAGCAAACCTATGAAAAAACCCCTTGTGGTTAGTTAATCCAACCTACGGAAAAATCCCTTATGATTACCAATTGCTTCTCCACCTTCTATGGCCACCCTCCCCTCTACCACATCACCTATTCGTCTCCTTTTTCCTCCTCTCTCTTTCTCTTTCTTTCCTTCCCCTGCACCCCCCTATTCCCTCCCGTTGCAGTCCCCTTTTCGCATCTCTTCACCTGCTTCCCATGACCAAAATTATCATAGGAGGGAGGGCATGGGGTGCGAGAAAGGGGCAATCTGGTCGTGATCCCTTCCCTGCACCCGTTTCCCTCTCTCCCATGGCTAGCTATGGTCGCTGAAACGAGAGAGAGTTCGGAGAAGTAGAAATGGCTGGGAGGAGACGAGAGGGAGCGGGATGCAAGGGAGAGGAGAAGAGGGGGAGGAAGGTGTTGTGATAGAAGGGAGGATGGCGGTGGAAGGTGAACAGTGATGGTGGAGGAAGAGATGAGGGTGGTATTTTATTTCTTTTTATTTATCTTGTGTATGCAAATTAGGTGAGCTATATTTGGGCATTTTTATTTATCGATTTTGTGTGTAGAAATAAGTTGACTTGTATT
>NW_020863269.1:0-12208 GCF_003713205.1 Coffea eugenioides | reverse complement strand
CCAACTTCACTTTTTGGGACTCTGAGTAGTGGTTGCAGTCAAAGAGCATCTCAATCTTCCTCTCCCACTTCAAATATGCTTCAGGGTCCGACTTGCCTGGGAAGGTAGGAATTTTGAGCTTGATTCCCTTTAGTTCATCATCCCCTTGATTAGGGATGCGTTTATAATTCCGGAATCGGTTTCCATCTGCCATGTCCTCCTCATTGTTCGAATCACCTAACTTCTCCACGTATGGTTGTCTCTTGGAGTCATTCTTGCCTAGGGTTGATTGCTCCACCCTATCCTCCAGTGCATCAATTCTCTGAGCCATGCGATCAATGGCGCCTGTTAATGCTTCAAGAACATGTTTCATGTCATAAGGGTCACTTGTCGCATGAGTTTGAGACATGTTTGTAGAGTACCTGCAAGTCTCAACAAACAGTTAGTAGATACTGTCTCACTCACTCCCTTACGTGTTTCGCTCACTCTCGTGTATCACTCAAGAGTTTTAATCACTCTAATATTCGCACAACTCACTTTTCAATTCCCTTGAGTTTTTTTTTTTTTTTTTTTTTTTTTAGGGACTTGAAGCAGATTTTTGGAACTTGACTCAACGGAAATGAATAATTGCGGATCAGATTTGGAACTTAACAAACGAGACAAATAATGACTCACGAAGATAGATTTGGAAACGTATCTACTTGACTCAACCGACTCTATTAAACAAGAGATAAAATAGCGGAAGTTGTGGAACCTAGAAAGACTTACCCGAATCTTGCACTTGGCTATCTAGAAGGAGTAAGATATGGCTTCTTGGACTCTTTTGGGGTAGGTGTTGCTGCTGATGGGTGGGTTTCTCACGGGTTTCAAGTTGCCTAATCAGAAATTGGGAACCCAAGTAGAACTAGGAATTGTTTTTACAACCCAAGTCAGCTTTGGTTTCCTAGTTCTAATAGGTCTCCTTGTAATGGTAGGACCGAATCTGGTTGCCTTTGTTTACGTCTCCCTTTTTTTTTTTTTTGTAGTATTGATACAAAACCAGATTGCTTTTTCTTCTTCTAATTCGGTCACAACCCAAGGTGAAGGTTCGGCTATGTCTTGTGATTAAGATCAGCCGCCAATACAAGGATCAAGAATTGGTTTCAAGAGTTTCAAGTTGCACTCACGGTCTCTAAGATTTTTGTCCAAGAACTTGTTGGCAATTTCAAGATTTCAATCAAGACTCTCAAGAATCAAGGTGAGTCAGCCGTATAGTAGTGCAAGATACCAAAATATCCCAACCCCTTGTTCAAGAATCTGAGTTGCTTCTCAAGACTAGCGACCAGAATTTCTGTTTTGAGAAATCCGAATTGCTTTATCAAGAGTAGCGTCCAGAATTTCTGTTTTGCTTTGTTTTGTTTTGTTTTGTTTTTTTTTTTTTTTGAATGGGCAGCAATTGAGACGCCTAAGACACGACAATCAAGTTTTAATAAAGCTGGACGGAACAACAATTTTAATTCGGCAACAATAAGAGCAACTCGGCAGCAAGAAAACTAAGGAAAACTAGCGACACAACAAGGAAAATTTTTTTTTCCCTGACACTTGAGACCCAATGGACAACACAAACAAAAACACAAAGCTTGGACAGAAACAACAACTGAATTCGGAAACAATGAAAACAACAGCGTACAGCAACGGAACAAGAAAAACTAAAGAAAACTAGCGATACAATTTTTTTGTTTTTTGTTTTTTTTTTGCATTTTTGACACAAGGCTGACTTAGACAACAAAATATGACTCAAACACAATAAGAAAAGGTAGGATATAACCTAGAAGTTGTCAACTAGCTCTGATTACCAGATGATGTGAAACCCCCGATCTAGACAACCAACTCACCATGGCTTAGGCAGCGGAAATTTGACCCCACTAATCCCTAGAAGTCACGACCAATTTTTGATATTATCTCAACCCGCGACTACTCGAATTAACAAACTAAATTGGAGGTAGTAGAACGCCACAATCAAGGAGGTACTCGATTGATAAGTTCGGGTGAATCACTTGAGAAGATTCTCAAGTATTCAAGGGAAAATCTCTTGCTCAAGAGAAAATGAAAACTCACTAACTTTATTTAATAGCCAAAAACTGCTCCCTTAAACAAAGAGGAAGAGCGACTATTTATAGCCCTTACAAGTATTAACCCTAATCCAAAAGTTGACCAAACTAACCCTTCATTCTTAAGGAAGATTTTGGGCCTTACTTACTAACAAATGGGCCGCAATTAAACTAGCTTAATTACCTAGGGAGTATCAGCGCTACACGAGATGTCGAAACTGGGTATGGTAAGACAACGTTAGAGAGAGAGCTAGTGTGTCCGAATCTGTGTCATCACAGAAGATCGAGAAACTATACGAGCTATTATAATCGAGATTCAGTAGGAAATCTCAAAATAATCCTACTAAACTCAAGCATTCGTGCAATCAACTAGTCTTCACTTGAATCTTCCAATTCCTCATGTGTTTGAATGGGCCTTGGGTCTTCATGTTCTCATCAGATGTCTTCTAAAGCCTATTAGTGCTTCAAGTCTATTTTCTAATGGTGTAAGTTTTGTGATTTTTTGACCTAGGAAACTCAAGTTATATTTTTTCAAAAAATATCGCCAGGGCTGAAAATTTTGTCAAATGAATTGAGTGGAACTTGGAAAACTTTAAGAAAACTTTTCTAGGTCTTAAACTTTAATTTGGTGTGATTTTGGATGGTTCTGTGGCCTTAAACAAGTGTACTTTATAGCCTATAACTTGTGGTTGTGATTGAGGTTGGATTGCTATGAATATAGGTGTTGAGTTTGGATGGAAAAGTTAAGAAAATAAGAGGAAGTGCTGCTGAAATTTTTGTTACTTTGTTTCTTGTGATATGAGTGTTGTTAGAGGGGTGGTTTTAGGTTGGTGTGGACTTAGGTTATTTGCGGTTGCTTGAGTCTACCTTGGTAGTGACATATGAGCTGGAATTTTGGCAAAAATCATGTGTAAAGTAAAAGGAAAAGTAATAGTTTCTTCTATCATGCTCTCTAGTTTTGTTTGCCCAACTTTAGACTTGAGGTTGGTTGTTTTCTTCTAAAAGTGGTGCGTATGTGACAGCCCCACCTTCCCCTAGGGCGTACCAAAGGGGTTAGCGGACTGCCTGCCCAACTCTCGCCAGGACTACTAAGATGGTCGTATATAATCTAAAATGTTTCGGAAAATATTAGCGCCCTCAAGCGATTTAAAACCTGCAAATTGGGAAACGAAAATTGAAATCACAAATGAATAGTGACCGCCACGTCACTATCCAACTAGAATCCAATCGAATGTAGATATCACCATACACCTCAGAGAAACATTCCCAAACCAAATAGGATACATGAACAGGGTTTAACAGTGTTAACAACATACGTTTGTAATTTACAAATCAAAAGAAAAATATTTAGATCAAAGTACATTTAGGGTTTTTCCAAACCATCGAGGAGCTTTACAAAAGAATATATTCAAACTATATGAAAACTAGCTCAACTCGTGCTTCAAAACAATATAGTCGCCCAACAGTTATTCATATCCCTGTAAGGAAAACAAAGTAACGAGGGTGAGCTTAAACTCGTGAGGTACCAACAAGACACACCAGTAAACACCTTTTATCACATAATGATCCCAAAGCTCATAAACAAAACAAGTCAATAAAAGGATACAATTGGCTCTCAAGAGCCACTTTCCACTTGCCGCACTTGATCTCCAACCCGTTGACCCTCCGTCAACCTTTAAAGAGAAGAACATCCCGTAGATCCCCACTTTACTCCGTATCCCTTCCACCGGTCACCCCCTTACCGGGCCCGAACACCTCACAGTAACAGAGAGGGTAATACTCGAGTATACCATAAGGTCGAGGAGTTAACACTCCACTCGACTGTAGTGAACCCAAGGTCCCTTATCGATTCGCCCAAGCCCTTGCCGGCTCGATTCGATTAAAGACCAATGGGGTATGAGCTCAGATAGCACAGTTAAGTTGTCGGGCAAAGCCCTCAGCCATGTCAAATCACACATGTGGACAATTTCACATTTGACAGTAACGGTAATACAGATAAGAGATCGAGAGCGATAAAGTACACTCTCGTCTCATTCAAGCCATTCAAGTTCACATAACAAGTATACACAATCATTTAAGCATTAGACCATATAATGGTACACTCACCAAGTTAAGTAAGCAATTTTACAAGTTAGCTTCAGGCGTAGGCGTCGGATTACCGGCACGACCTATACAACAAGAATATCACAATTAAGACTCGAACACGAGTCAATTCAAATCCACGCACTACCCAAAATAAGGCCCAAAAGAATGTATAAGTGCATAATCAAGCTAGGGACATGTGTGGAAATGAAGTTTAAGTTGAAAAGCAAAAGACAGTTTTTACGTTACTTAGCGGAACAGTCACAACTAGAGCTACACTTATCGGTTTGGGGTGCAAGTTACTCCGTTTCGAAGCTAAGAGAAAGGGTTACAATGTTGAAGAAGGCCACTCAGTCCAGTTTGCAATGTATCTAGGTCAAATTTACCAAAACAACCCCAGATTTTCCAGTTCGCAGCTTACTGTGAAATTCAACGAGCAGTCCTGATTCATTCAATCATATCTCAGAACATACGACTCCAATTCAAGTGATTCCAAAGCCATCTGAAAGCTAAGATACCAGGCTATAATTCTTACGAAGACATTGACAACCAAATCAGTAGTATTCCCGGTCAAACTAGCCAATTACAGAAGCTGATTATCAGGTTTGGACAGAAACAGGGCAGCAGGGGTATTTCGGTCTTTTCACAGAATACGTTGCTCCGATTGGGCTGAATTTTTCAGGAAACTATAAAACTTCATTTCCTACAACTTTCATGTTTTAACCTAAGGATAATTTGGTCTCTAACCTAGCCGAACTGAACCAGGCAGAACAGGGTCATTTGGAAACCCTAAAACCGAAAATCCCTCTAACATCTGAAAATTTTCACAATAAGCCACAATAAGCATATAGAGGCTCCAATTTACTTCATATATAACCAGCAATCCATGGCCAGCTATGGTATACAATATAAAACAGAAAAATCCTCAATAAATAGAAAATTTGGACAACTCAACCATAATTCATGATTTAATCCATAAAATGACATGCTTCACCACTAGAATCTCTTAATTGATCATTATAACCATGAAAGGGACAATATTTTTTCAACTCACCTCAGCAACTTCAAGAACAAGATAACTAGTAGTTCTTCTTCACAAATGGCTCCACCAAAGGCCTTAACTTCACTTAACAACTCACTTGTGTGGAGAAATTTAGGAGATTAATGGTTGGATTCCAAGATTCAAGTAAGAAAGGAAAGAAAATTGAAGAAGGTTTCTCTCTTCTTTGTCTTCAAGGTGCACGGCCAAACGGGAAGGAAATGAGGGGTTATTTGAGTCAAAATTGATTATTAGGAAAGGTAAAGAAAATGGTCAAAAGTCCAACTTCCATTCATGGCATGACACCTAGCACCTTTGGTGCTTATCACTTCCTTGTCTTGCAATACCTAATTAAACTGGCTAACCTCTAATTAGTTCATATACCATATAATATAATCCCCGTATATCCAAAATCCTCCACAGTAATCACATTTACCGCACTTATCGCACTAGTGGGTCCCACATCCACTGTACACCACCATTAACATAGAAAATAACCTATATGGAAAAAAAATGTAAAAATCATACGTCCTCATAAAAATTCCCAGAATTTTCATATAAGAAAGAAAATACGGAAATTATACGCAAAAGACTAAAATAAATGCCTAGAAAATAAGAAAATTACGGGTTCTCACACTCTCTCCCCCTTAAAAGAATTTCGCCCTCGAAATTTCTCACCTTGATCCACAAACAGTTCAGGGTATTTCTTTTTCATATCCTCCTGCCATCTCCCAGGGATCCACTTCCGAGCTCCGTTGTTGGCTTCCAAGCGATTTTCACTATGGAATTTGTTTACCTCCTCAGGTCCTTTCACCTTTCCTATCTAGTAAACGTACAGGTTTCTTCTCGTAGGTAAGGGTTTCGATCCTATGCTCAATCTCCTCTGGTTGCACAACATGAGTCGGGTCAGGGTAGTATTTCTTGAGCATTGACACGTGGAAGACATCGTGTATCCAGGACAAGCTCGGCAGTAACTCAAGCCGGTATGCAACTTTCCCAACTCGTTGGAGTATCGTGTAAGGTCCTACAAATCTTGGTTGAAGTTTCTTTCCTCTACCCATCGTAACACTTCGCAGGGGTGTAATTTTAACGAAAACACGATCTCCAACTTCAAACTCCAAATCTTTTCTTCGGTTGTCCGCGTAGCTCTTTTGGCGACTCTGAGCAGTTTGGAGTCTCTGACGGATTAACTTGACCTTTTCTTGGGCATCCTCCATCCATGGGATAACTGTTGGGTCCAAGACCTTCTTTTCTCCTACCTCATCCCAGTATAACGGAGATCAACACTTTCGTCCATAAAGAGCCTCATACGGTGCCATTTGAATCGATGAATGGTAATTGTTATTGTAGGCGAATTCCACTAATGTCATATGTTGGCCCCAACTACCTCCGAAGTCTAAAACACACGTTCTTAACATATCTTCAAGTGTCTGAATCGTTCGCTCCGACTTCTCACCCGTTTGAGGGTGATAAGTAGTACTTAGGTTCAGTTTAGTTCCCAAGGTCTCCTGAAACTTTTGCCAAAACCTTGACACAAAACGAGGGTCTCGGTCGGAAACTATACTTACAGGGACCCTGTTGACCTTGGTTGATCAGTCCTTGGTTTTGATGATTAACAAACCAAAATGTAGATTTGGACTAATGTTTTTATGTGAGAAATTTGTTAGAACAGGTCATTGATCCAAAAGAGAATCGAAAAGATTTGAATCAAAGAGAAGTTAAGAAAAATATGAAGGTTCGGACGTAGAGGATCGGACGCTCGATAGAGGATCGGTCATCCGACTGACGACGTTACTCTTCGGACGCTTGGATCGGACGCTCATTCATTGCTTCGGCCATCCGACACAAAAAGAATGAACGTTGAACATTCTGACTTCTATCGGACGCAGGGTTCGGACGCAGAACAAATGGTTAGGACGTCCGATAGGTGGTTCGGACGCATGGTTCGGACGCAGAACAAATGGTTCCGACGTCCGACAGGCCAACGGCTAGTTTCGACAGCATTTAATATTTGACCGTTGGAGAGCCTTTTGGAGCCATTTCTCACCTTCTATAAATACCCCAAAGGACAAGAAGACACAGACTTTTGGCCAACACTAAATACAAGCTTACAAGTGAGATCTTTGAGTAGAAATATTCTTTGTTGGTTGTATAAGGGGTTGGGGAAAGTCTGGGTTGTGAGGTTGGCTCCCACGTGCAGGTTACTCTCTAGGAGGAGTAAAACCTTGGTGAAGGTGAACCTATCACTTGGAGTGGTAAAACGCTTGTTTTACAAAGGTTGCTCACTTGTATAAAGTAGTTTCATTAAATTGAATGGGTAAGCTTAAATGTAGCTAGTTGAGGGTTTACTTGGAGAGTAGTAAAATTCCTTTGCTCCAACCAAATGTTTTGTTTGGGGTGAGGAAGGAGTGAGCCTTCACTTGTACAAGTTGGTTAGCACTACAATCAATTGAAGAAACTATTTGGTGGATTCAAACTCCAAGTTTTGAAAGAATTGCTTGGGAGTTTGATTGGTTCTTTTACTTTATTGTTAGCTCTATTATTTATGCTGTTAAATTACGCCCCGCTTATATTCCTTGTGTCAATTTGTATTTAGCGTGACTACTGTGTCTGGTTGGAGTAATTCTTGGTTGTATTTGGTTGGCACATCGGGGCTTACAGGGACCCCATGTAATCTCACAATTTCCTCCATATACACCCGAGCCAACTTATCCATGGAATACTTCATATTCACAGGTACGAAATGAGCCGATTTGGTTAACCGATCGACGATCACCCAAACGGCATCATGCCCTTTTTGGGTTCTAGGCAATCCGGAAACGAAGTCCATGGTAATGTTCTCCCATTTCCATTCAGGTATCTCAAGAGGTTGTAGTAATCCAGAAGGTTTTTGGTGTTCGGCCTTAACCTGCTGGCAAACTAAACAGGTTTGTACATATTGAGCAATCCCCCTCTTCATTTTATCCCACTAGTATAACCGTCGTAAATCCTGATACATTTTAGTACTACCCGGATGGATGGTGTATTTCGATCGATGGGCTTCATCCAGAATCTCTCTCCTCAAATTCTCATCCTCAGGCACTACAATGTGATTTCTAAATCTCAAAATTCCCTCAGGACTTAGAGTAAAATCAGGAATTTCTCCTTTCTTCACTTTTTCCACCCACTTCTGAACCATCGGATCTGTAGTTTGGGCCTCCTTGATTCTATCCAATAGGGCGGATGTCACTCGGATATTTCCAAAGGTGATCTTCTTACCTTCCATTTTAGGGTTCCATTCACCAATAGCTTCTAACATTTCCCACTCCTTAACTATTAACCCAGATATTCGAGCCTTCCTGTTTAAGGCATCAGCTACTACGTTAGCCTTACCCGGATGGTAGTTGATCGTGCAGTCATAATCTTCTAAGAATTCCATCCAACGATGTTGTCTCATATTCAACTCCTTTTGGGAAAAGAGGTACTTAAGGCTCTTGTGATCGGAATAAATTTCAAAGGTTACCCCATACAGGTAGTGTCTCCACTTTTTCAGAGCAAAGACAACTGCGGCTAACTCCAAATCATGAGTGGGATAGTTTTGCTCGTGGGTTTTCAATTTCCTAGAGGCAAAGGCTATCACGTTCTTATTTTGCATCAATACACACCCTAAGCCTTCCTTTGAAGCATCAGTGTACACAATGAAACTGTCCTTACCGTTAGGCAAGGCCAGAACAGGAGCCATAGTTAACCTTTTCTTCAACTCCTGAAAGCTCTGCTCACATCGGGCATCCCATAGAAACCGGTTACTTTTCTTGGTCAAATTGGTTAAATGACTGGCAAGTTTTGAGAAATCCTTAATAAATCGCTAATAGTAACCTGCCAACCCTATGAAGCTTCGAATCTCAGTCGGACTCTCAGGTCTCTTCCACTCGGTCACTGCCTCTACCTTCGCCGGATCTACTGCAATCCCCTCCTTCGAAATTACATGACCTAAGAAGGAAACCTTCTCCAGCCAAAACTCACACTTACTAAATTTGGCGTATAATTGGTGATCTCTTAGGGTTTGCAAGACTAATTTCAGGTGCTGCACATGCTCCTCCCGGGTTTTCGAGTAGACCAAAATGTCATCGATAAACACAATGACAAATTGGTCCAGGTAGGGTTTGAAAACTCGATGCATCAAGTCCATAAAAGCGGCAGGGGCATTGGTTAGTCCAAAGGGCATCACGGCAAATTCGAAATGCCCATACCGAGAATTGAAGGCAGTTTTAGGCACATCTTCTTTTCGGATCAATAATTGGTAGTACCCCTGTCGAAGGTCCAGTTTTGAAAAGACCACTGCACCTTGCAACTGGTCAAACAGCTCATCAATGTGGGGTAGTGGGTACTTATTCTTAACGGTTACGTTGTTCAACCCTCGGTAATCGATACATAATCTCAAGGTCCCATCCTTCTTTTTAACAAAGAGAATGGGTGCTTCCCAAGGAGATCCACTCTCACGGATAAAACCCCGCTCTAAAAGGTCTTGCAACTGCAACTTCAACTCCTTAAGTTCAGCAGGTGCCATACGGTATGGGGTCTTAGAGATAGGTGAAGTCCCTGGTAACAAGTTAATCTCAAATTCTATCTCTCTTTGCGGTGGTAGATTCACTAGCTCATCGGAAAACACGTCCGAATATTCGCCTACTACTGGAACATCTTCTACGTTTAACTTATCAGTGGGAGTGTTGATGAGAAAGGCTAAGAACCCTCGTGCCCTTCTACTCAAAAGTTTCCTAGCCCGAATACCCGAAACCATTGCAGACGAGGCTAAACTGCCCCTCACATCTAACTTTATGGTCGCCTCTCCCGGAATACGAAATTTCGCTATTTTCCTTTTACAGTCAAGCTGGGCATCATATCTAGCTAACCAGTCCATGCCCAGAATCACATCATACCCCTTAATAGCCAAACTTATCAAATTCCCCAATAACTTCCTCTCTCCTACCCAGATTTCACAGTTTACATACATTTTGCTAGTAACCAAACACTGGTCCCCCGTAGGCGTACTTACTTCCAGTTCGTAGGGCAGGTTTACAGGGGTTATATTAATTCCACACATAAATGCAGGGTTAACAAAGGAATGGGTGGCATCGGAGTCTATCTAAATCCTAGCTAGACGGTGGAAGACAGGAATCGTACCTTACACCACCTCCGCCGAATCAGGGACAGGACGTTGCTCGATAGAGTACACTCGAGCAGGCACCTTCGGTTTCGTCACTTCCACCTTTGATTGCGCTGAAGTCGCCTTAGAAGATTGTGTGATCCCTCTCGCCTCTCGGGGTTGAACTGGACAGCTGGCTATCTGGTGCTCCGCGCTCCTACAGCGTAAGCACTTCTTCTCTTCTCTCCAGCAGTTATCCTCCGTGTGGTTCGGCTTCCCACAGAACCCACACGGGCCACGAGAAACAGTGGCGGAGCTCCCTTGTGAGGCACTCCTCTGTTGGCCTCGTCCCGTCTAGCCACCTCTTGGCGGAGTCCTTCTTGCCGTACCCGGAACTCGTCCTCCTCCAGCTCCACGGCCAAATTTGGGAGGGGTACTCTTATCTCCCTGCGTAGAACTACCTCCAGAAAACCCACGTTTCCTCACTTGAAAATTCCGAACTTGAAGCCTTGCATTCTCGGCTCGCAAAGCCTTATCCACCACATCACTGAAAGTGTTAATCTGGGTCACGGCTAAATCCTTTTGGATTTCCACATTTAACCCCTGAATGAAACGTCGTACCCTTCTTTGTTCAGTCATAATAAGTTCAGCGGCAAACTTGGCTAATCGGGTAAACTGGCTTTCGTATTCAGCCACGGATTGGGTGCCCTGGCGAAGTCGGATGAACTCGTCCTCCTTCTTTTCTTGGATCAAGGGCGGAAAGTACTTGGCGTTAAATTCTTTTACAAAGTTCACCCACGTTCTGGGTGTTTGCTCTCTCTCCCACTTGGTTCGAATAATATTCCATCAAGAGCGAGTGGCCCCTTCTAATTGGAAGACCGCAAAAGTAACCTGCCTCTCTTCGGAGTAATGTAAGGCCGCAAAGATGTCCACCATCTTCTCCAACCATCTTTCAACCACATCGGGATCGGGCCCTCCAAGAAACTTTGGTGGGGAGAACTTTTGGAACCTTTCAAGAGCTCGATCCTTACTTTCTACGTGATTCCCAAGGTTTTCAAAATTCCCGACAGGTGGGTTAGGGTTGTGGCCCTGTTGTTGCACCACATGGGCCAGCAAGTCGGTCATTTGCTGCATAGCGGCAGCTATCTAGACATTTGGATCTACCCTAGATTCAGGGTTTGGTCCAGTCGAGGTTTCCGCAGTGCCTCTATCAGAAGGTTGACTATTTTCACGTCCATGGCCTCGTCCACTACGAGTGCCCTCCATGGTTCAAGTCACTCTAAGGTCGAGACACGTAATAACAATTAAAGAACCATACGGGCATAAACTTATAAACATCGGCAAATAATCAAAATAACACACAAGACATATATATACACATAGAACATTCATACACAGATGTTGCAAGCAGTCATACAAAAGCAGTCGGTCAAGGACATACAAAAGAAATCCCATGCAACAAAAGGGGTCCTCCAAAAGATTATATACAAAGTTAGGCCCAAACTTTTCCTAACTATTCCCTTCGTGGGATCAAAAGTGGTTCAAAAGAGCTCTAGCCTAACTCCCTACGGAGGCCACAGACTCTCCCCCCTGGCTAGAGCTAGGGGTACTCCCTTCGCCAGGTGTACTACTACTAGGAGCCACTACTTGTGCATTGGCGCCAATCACACCTTGGATTACCGCATCGCACTCGTTAATAATGCCTCCGGAACGGTCTCTAACCTCCCGGACGACATTAGAAGGTGGGTGTTCACCACCTGCAACTATTCCCTCAGAGCATACGATCGCTCCTGCTCCATAACTATGTCTCCTTGGAGCTCTCCAATCCGGTCAGCCTGCATCCTTAGGACGCCCCTCAGTCTAAGCGCCTCAGTGTGATCCCTCGAGGAGGCACTC
>NW_020863268.1:0-14171 GCF_003713205.1 Coffea eugenioides | reverse complement strand
GTATTTTCAAAATATAAAACCAATTTTCTTGAAAATGATTTCAATAAATATACTCAAAATATTTCACAAATATTTTCCTATTAGTTGCACATACATTAGTGTGTGCCTTGACTACTAGTACATATTACGACATAAAATGTTAATAATTTATATGTAAAATTGTCTTAATTCATAATTATAAAATATATATTATATATAATTATGTATTTAATTATGAGTTTGGGGCAAACCTGATTTGAGCCCGAAGTTTATATAATAGTGTGAGTTGACTTCGAGGCTTTTTAATATGAGTCCGAGGTTTGAAAATTCATATAACTTGTGAGTCAAGTTTGGGATTGTTGGAACCCAACTCAAAAAACCTAATTAACACCCCTAAAAATTACCACATTTCTGAGGGATAAATACAAACATAGAAATACCTAAAATTAAGGAGATGGATTATCTTTTGATTTATTTCTATAAGTTGTATATTGCTTAATATAGGATTTCATTTCTTCTTTTTAGTGCTTTTATAAGGTTAAGGTGATGTTTGTTCACCCAAAAAAAAAAAGAGGAGTTCTCTCACTGTATAGGTAGTAAATCTGCATGCAATACTAAGAAAATTGAATTGATCTATTAAGCTTATATTGTTAATTAATATTTCACCATCGCCTTTTTTAACAAATAAATAACTATAATACATATACGGACATACATGGAACAACAAAATTTACTTTGAGGGATGAACTTCAGTTTTTCTAAAACTATATAACATACAATATTTTCAAGTTTTTGTGGCGGGAAAACCTTTAAACCTATAAAGAAAATTTTTTTAAAAATTATTTGTGGGAATATAGCTCTAAATCCTGGAACCAAGACGTAATCTTAATACAAAATTCGACGGAGTGTGAGAAATGTCAGAGTAACCTAGTTACAAGAAAAAAATAAGGATAGACACATTTTACCCTTTTTGTGCGTAATTATGTTGTCATTATAGTAAGTTCTCATCCTAGCTAGAAAAAGAAAATGTATGAAATACTTATGTACTATTGTTATCTGGTTGGGGCGAATATATAGGTGAGTACCATGACTAAGAGGCAAATGCTGTCCAATTAATGCAAATTCTTACTGGTACCTGAATAAAGGATTGGATAACTATGTTGATTGTCTTAGATTAAGTCCTAATGATTGTCAAAACTTCTACTTTGTATTGAAATTTCAAGATTTTCACTGACCTATCTATATTTTTTTCTTAACTAGAGTAATTATGTGCTAAACTTTTTACGTTTCATGTTGCTCCTTATACAATAGAAAGCCAAATTCATAGACCTGTAACAAAACTTCCAAGTAATTAAAATGTATTACCGATAATTTAAGACTGTGATTAACAAGTTCTTCTATTGGCAAGGCATATAGAATTGGATTAATCTTTTTTACAATGCTAAAGTATACATCGATTAATCTGAATGCATGTCACATTATTTGAATTCAAATTTGAACATTAAATTTTATACATGTGACATGTATTAAGATCCGATAGTGTATATACTATTAGTATATAAAAAATTTACCCTATAAAATTTTGTCTAAAATTATAGCAAAGTAAATTACGGCCTCTAGTACCTTCACGGGGTAATGGCAGACAAGTGGAAGTTTGCTTAGGTCACCTGTCTGCTGATATTGAATTCCGTTCAAGGGACAGGCTGATATGCTGCAAGTTCAAAAGTTTATTGCTTAAACAAGAAAGAGAATATCAAGTGTCAAACCAAGCTCAAGTGCTTTATCTTTGAAACGATATTTCCCAAATTATTTCTAGTTTCGTGCCATGCCTTCATGCCAGATTTGAAATCTGCGAGAATCTTGGAATTGAGGGTCAACCATTTTGTCATTTATTGGTTTTCTTAACAATTTATTTAGATTTTGTATAACACTGGATCAAGTGTTAAATTTTTGAAAAAGTAATGTTAATTCAGAAAGGTTTAATTCGGGGTAAGCTATGTGTGTCCTTGGACTAGTGGTGGATAATCCTTCTATCGAGTTTATCAGAAATAAAGTCAGAGGAACCCTTAGTAATCTTTTCATTATGCAAAAGAAAACCTTTAAAAATCTGCATGCATGAAAAAACTTGATGCAAGTATCTATAGATGTATTATAGCCAAAAAAAATGCTAATTATGTCTAAATGCAAAAGCAAAAAAAGATAATTATGTCTAAAACGCAAAAAAAAAAAGTGTAAATTACATCAAACCTTAGAGAAAATCAATGCAAATTAACCTTTGGTAAAATGATTAATTATGAACTGGTACTCCCGGACAAGTGTCCGGTCGAATTAATGCTGCGAAATAAATTCAACAAAAACTTTCTTACACGGCATAAGAAGGGGAGATCATAGCAACCCAATGATTCTTGGCCGGAAGTAAAACTCCACTAATATTAACCGTGACAAATTGATCATCCGAAAGCTGTGGACCTGATGTAATGTTGATTTTAAGATATGGATTTGAATCGGGACAATAAAAATTATTTTTCCGATTTAGCAATCGAAATTCAGATATTGCAGTGTAATTTCGATATTCAAAGGTAATGTCCTCAAGCTCTCTTGAAGACATAGGTGAAGAAGAAGAAGAAGAAAATCCCAGAAAGACAATGGAGAGAGCTAAGAAAAGCTTCAAGAAAATGGATGATTCCATGAAAGATAGTAATGAAGATAACATGGTTCTTGGTACTATGTATATATGCATAACCTTATATAGTATGAGTTAAAGGTGGCATTCTTTGAAACATTTAAAATAGTGACAAAAAATTTTTTTTTTTTTTTTTGTGTAATTAACAGCGCATCACTGCATTAATTTCTTGAGTCAACGATTTTGACGATAGCCCTAATTAGTTTCTCTCTTTGATTATTTTTCTTTTAGATTAATCGCTGGAATGAAGTTGGAATATGCAGAGATTCTTTTATGTGCTATTTTTACTTTGCATCTTCTTGGATATTAGTGTTCTTCAATTTAAATATTATAGTTTTATCACCTTCTTTCATTTTGTCGTAGAGGGAATATTATTATGTTCGTATGCATGTAAATCTAGAAATTGAAAAAATTTCTGGTAATATTATAGGATTAATTTTTCCTACATTGACAATGTATATACTGTCAGTCTTGGATGAATGACAACTATGCAAAATTTGAATTTGAAATTCAACGTTTGCATATATGTCATAAATCTAATGGTAATAATGTATACATTGTCGGTGTATATAAAATTTACCCATATAATTAGGCAAAATTTTTGAATTTCTTTACTGTAATTGGTTGGCAATATTTGTATTGAATTATTACAAGGACAAGAATTATCATTCTTGAGTGCTTTTTTCTGTTGGGCATGAGAAAATTTACAGCTCAGGTATTTCCAACTCAATCAATTTAATTGGGCTGCGTGTAATTACCAGGGATAGCCAAGTGACCAGAGGAGGACTTTTAGAGTTTATGTCACTATTAGGTTTAGTATTCAAGTTTTGTATCTGATAGTTGTGGATAGGAAACACAAGAAGGGTAGGAGGAAAAAAAAAATTTTAAAACTAGGGTGAAAAAAGATTGGGCTGCTGCGTAAAATGCTATCTTTAGGAAATACCTTCAGCCAGCACCAAACAAACCCCCCCCCCCCCCCCAAAAAAAAATATGTGGGTGTATGTTGTGTGTGTATATATATATATATATATGAATGTATGTGTGTGTATGTATGTATATAACTATTGGGACTTGGTCCAATAGTCAAGAAAAGTTTCTTTAAAACTCTTTTCACCCCTTAAACCCAATGTTTTTAAACTCGGACCGGTCAGTGAACCGGAGAGGTGGCCGGTTCGCGATTCGACCGGTCCGGCCGGTCCAACCGGCCGGTTCAAAGGATCACTGTTTTTTTTTTTTTTGAAGTGTTAAGTACTAAGCAGGTTTCATTCTACACTTGAACTTTACCAACATAACTTAATTTAAGTTATGATAATAATAAATTTTTTCTAAAAGTTATACACAAAACATTGGGGGAATTTTTGATAAATATAATTAAGAATATCATAATTCACCACAGTTTCATAAATTCATTATAAACATAAATAGATTACAATCCATAATGTGCACCAATTATCACAAATAAAAACACAAAGAAAATAAATAAATTAAATATATGAAATTTCTTTTTACAAACCCTAAAAATCCATAAAAGAGTTCAAGGTTAAGACAATCTATTTTGAAAATAGCAAACTTTTATCGTGCATGATAAACAACCACACACCTTACAATTTTCATCAACTTAAGCTGAAAAAGTTAAATTTATTATAAAAAATATAAATGCTAATTGTCAAACTAAAAAAAACTAAAAAATTTTTTGAAAAAACAAATATACAGTTAAAACAACATTAAAAAATTAATTGCTACGTAAAACATTACTAATTAACATGTTATATTTAATTCAATGATTCCTTATACCATTAATTATTTTTAAATTCAATTATCCAATAGCTATCGATTATGTTGCCAACTACCAGTATTTTGACCAACCCCAATGTTATTATTTGTAATTCCTACCCAAATTTTCCTACACGGTATTGGTGCTAACTACTTTTTGCAAAATTTTCATCCTTAATTAAGTCGTAATAAAAATAAAACCAAAAATGAGGTAAACATATGAAAAATTTGCAGGGAAAAAAGTAGGAAAAATGCAAAAAATCAAACTAAAGCATAATTAATATAGAAAAAAAACCTTGAAAAGAAAAAAAATTAAACTTACTATAATGTTGGAAAACAATGAAAAGTTGAAATTTTCAACTTGTTTACAATCTGCTAAAGATAATTAACCCTGATAATAATGGTGAAGACTTGAGAAAATCTTGTTGTGGATATTTGGGTTAAAAATGGTTAAGAAGAAAAAATTGAAAAAAAAAATAAGAGAAGAACTTGATGTTTTAATATATTTTTTAGTCAAGTAGAATTCTCAACAAACTTAATACAGTCTAGCGGTAAGATTGTCATATTTAAACTTGGAGACCCAGGTTCGAATCTTAGCTACATCATTCTTGATATTTTGTTGAAGAATTTAAAAAACCGCCGGTTCACGGTTCTTAACGGTTCACACGATTCGTCCGGTTCGTCCGGGTTTCAACGGTTCTCCATAAACTTCCGGCTTTAACATTAGACCGGACCGGTGACATGGCCGGTTCACGGTCCAACCGGTCGAACCGGCCGGTCCGGTCCGGTTCTGAAAACATTGCTTAAACCCTGAGCAAATTATCCAGGTAGTTACTAAATTTTTTTAATAGTCAATAGTTGGCCACTCAATTATTGGTAGTATGTTTTTACCCATTAAACTATTAAAAGTGTAAATTTTTGGGTCATTCCATCTAATTTTCACCAGTAACTTTATTAGATCTAAGAATCTGCACAATTTACGAGACATACTATTAATAGTTAGAACTAATAGAATTAAAGGCAAAATTAGACGGAATGACGTAAAATTTACACATTTAATAGTTTAGTGAGTAAAAACATACTATTAATAGTTGAATGGTCAAAACTCGATTATTTGAAAAGGTTAACGGCTATCGAGATAATTTGCTCCTCAAGCTCCATATAAGCCCATTTGGACTTCCTCCCCCATAGTGGAAGAGTAGGATGGATTGTTACTGTTTCGTAATAACCTAAATCTACAACTAGAATAAGGCGATTAAAAGATAGTCGTAAGCATAAATTGTTTTGTATGTCCCTGGATTTTTCCAAAAGGTTCAATTCGAATTATCAATGGTTCACTTGATTAAACGAAAGTCTTG
The DNA here is from genome assembly GCF_003713205.1 of Coffea eugenioides. Classification (NCBI taxonomy): domain Eukaryota; kingdom Viridiplantae; phylum Streptophyta; class Magnoliopsida; order Gentianales; family Rubiaceae; genus Coffea; species Coffea eugenioides. The sequence continues at coordinate 8,378 of NW_020863268.1, read as the reverse complement.
GAATCTTTTGACATCAACATTTTTGGAAGGTTTGAGGGAAAACCTTTCATTCTGGAAAGAGACTAAGAAAAACATTTTCAAGTAACGGCTGAGAATAAAAGTACTTCAACTTTGCAAAATGCTTAATCCCTCTACTGTAACAGATAAGAATTTCCTCCTTGGGGGAAGGGGGAAAAAATGAAGATAAGAATTTCTTCCTGAAAGTTAGGAGACTCATCTCTTTTTTGGTTTAAATTCCCACGTTAATTTTACTAGTTCTCAAACTCGGAACACTAGGATTGGATTCTTTAGCTTTTTAAAATTCAACTCCTGAGGACAGCACAAGTACATTAATAACACCCAATCTAAACACTTAAAAAACACCCAACTAAAATCTCAAGACATATTATTACCTCCCTCCCCCTTAAAAAACACCCTACCCTTAAAATTTTTTTTCCTGTGCAAGTGAGGATTCTAATGCAATATGACTTTTAACTCTATTCCTACCAGTTCAACAAACTTGCTGCGTACATTAATTTAAATTGTTAGGGGACTGCTTCTCGATTTGCCATGAGTTTTTAATGTTTCCACGATTGAAGACTATATGATGTTCCATACGCACCATGTACATTTTGTCAATAGAAAATTTCATATATATTTTGAGGCATGTGACTTGATTTACATGTCATGTGGGGTGTTTTCAAGAATCTGTGCAGAACAGCTTTCTGCCTTTCACGTTATTTTGAAATAAATATGACAACTGATAAGAGTTTATTTTACGTATTTTTAGTGTGTTTTATTAGTTAATTTTGGTTTGATTATTTAGTTTAATAACTAAAATAACTAAGGTTTTGGTAAAAATCTACATTTTATGTTAAAGTGGCTAACATTGCATTTTATGGATTTTTATGGTAAAAACTTCATATTTTGTAGGTTTAATGATTCAATCATCAAATGAAGTGCATTGAGAAGATATTTGGATGATTGAAGATGGATTAAAGTGGGGAAAATAAAATATGAAGTGTAAAAGGAAGAAATGCAATTTGAGGACAAAAATCAAGAAAAGTCAGCTTTGACAACTCAGACACATTTTCGTATTTTGACTATATCAGGAGGTACAATGATCGGATCAAGGTGATCTTGGTACCATTTTGAAGCTAAGAGATATATCTACATTTGGTATGAAGACATCAAAGTCCAATTCAGCCGTTTTCTTGGTCAAAAGGTCGAAACACAGAAACTTATCTGGATGGTCGAAAGCTGAAGCCCAGGATTGACCATTCTATGGTATTTTGACCATATCTCCGTCCACCGATCTCCAAATTAGATGATTCTTGAAGCATTGGAACGCTAATTCAAAGGGCTACAACTTTTGTGTTTTCCACAAAAGTCAGTTCGGCCTGCATCATGGAGGAAATCGCAGTTGAAGTAAGGAAAAAGTGAAAACGCGAGTTTTAGACGCGTTTTGTAAAGGCGCGTTTTCTGGCCGAAATTCTGCAATTTGCTCAGTCAATTCTCTTGTGTTCATACCACTTTCCAGCTATAAGTTGCAAGAGAATTCGGTGCACATGCTTCAGAAGACAAAAGGGCAGACAAGGTGGCTTATTTTCAAGTCAAAAACATTTGTTATTGACTATCCTAACAAAGTTGAGATTTGGGAATCAAAAGGTGGAATTTGACTTGGAAAAATGGAGCTCTTGAGTAGCTTATATGCAGAGACATTTGGGAGATCCGAGGACATTCATTATCATACGGGAGAAGCTTGAAGAGTGCAGAAATGTAGTTCTTCCATTTCCTTAGTGTAGGATAGTTTAGCTTGTGTAATTCATCCACTCTTGTATATTGCTAGACTAGGATTAAGATGGAGATGAAGAAGGCAAGGTGATGAGCTCAAGTGACATGGGTTACATTCCTTTTCAACTCTTTATCTTTTGTACTTGATTCCAAATTTAGTTAATATACAAGTTCTGGATTTTGTGTTTAATATGTGTCTCTAAAGTTTATACCTTGGGTTTGGTTGAACTTTCTATGATTGTTAGTGCTTATTATTTGGCTAGTTGACTGCTATGATTTGAGCAAGTTATTTAGCACTTTGGCTCTTTAAATCATGATTAATCTGGTACCATTAATTGTGATTATCTAAGGTGTTATTTATGCAATGAAAATTGAGATTTAACATTAGTTCAAGAAGTGCTAAACATAGGGAGTACACTCACGAAAATAGAGGTGCACCTATGTGGTTTTTAGTGATTCATTTCATGTAATTTCACTGAAGAAATGAACTTGTAGCTAATTTCATAACCATGAGAATAGGTATGGATTAGTTATAAGTATAATTGATTCACTACGAAAGTAGGATTCAAATGCATAAGGAAATTACACCATAATTAGCCTAGATGTAGTATTCAATGATCCAAATATAACACTTGCATGAGTAATTAGGGATACCACAACCTAAGGAGCTTTTATTTGTTAATTTCTTGTATAAGTGCAGTAGGTTAAATTTCTTATCATTAATTGATAGTCTAAATAATAAAGAAACTTTAGTAATACCGGTAATTGTTCACTCTTCCCTGTGGGATCGACCCGATATATACCCTAAACTACTAGTTGATCTGTATACTTGCAGTGAACGGGTGTAATTCGGTTTTTTAACTTGTACGTATGTAAAATACCCGTCAAGTTTTTGGCGCCGTTGCCGGGGAAGATTTGGCAATATCGGTGTGAAGAGCAACTTTATTAATTTAGACAATTTTTCTTATTTTTGTTGTTTTTGTTGTATCTTGTGTGTTTTATGTCATTTTTTTGAGTCAATTTTTATTATTATTTTTTTTTCTGTTTTAGTTTGTGTCTTGGAATCTATCCTTCTTAACTAATCTTACTTTTGAGATTGTTTAAAAGTAATTTTAGATAATGAGGAGGGTAGGTGAACTGGGAGGACAAAGCTTGAGAAATGAAAGATTGGCAATGGATGGTTACCTAGTGCAAAGCTCCTTCAACAGAGGTAACCAAGAAATTACTGAAGGTATGTCTTTTGAAGATGGTTTGAAGTGCTTAAAGGCAAAATTTGATGTAATTATGTTACAAGTTCAAATGGACACAATTATACATGAAATTGAGCAAGGGAGGAATGTTAATACTTTTAATTCTTATCATGTGATTTGTGACTTGTGTGGAGGTTATCATGCAACTAATACATGTATGCAAGCACAAAATGTGGATTACTATGATGAATTAGAGCATTACAATCCTTATTTTGATCAATACAGTGCTAATTGGAGCAATTCTCTTTCTTATGGTTGGAAAAATCAATGTGCATATAGTGATTATCCATATTTTTATGATTACCAATCTGAAAATGTCCAATATAAAGCAAAACCATCTTGGGAGTTAGCTATAGAAAAATTAGCTAATGTGACTTCCGACCGTTTTGATAGGATTGAGGAAATGATAGATGAATTGGCTTCTCACTTTGGTAGAATAAAAGATCAATTACATGTATTGTGTGAAGTTATTTCTTCTAATAATTTGCAAAATGATCCTAGCATGAATGGTGGGAATGTTGTATGTGAAAATGGATTGCATTTGGATGAAAATGATGAATCTCAATTATGTTTTAATGAGCAAATATCCATTTCACATGATAACATCTTTGGATCTAACCAAGAGGTGAGTTTTAATGACTCATTTTTCACCCCTCTTGAGGAGTGCATTGAAGATATAAGTTCTAAGGGTATTGCTGTCCAAGATATTCTTATGGCATTCCCTTTGGTGAATTCTCAAGTGGTGCATATTCAAGATAATATCTATGAAACACTTGAAATAGGTCAGTCATTTCCATTTCTCACATCATTAGAACATGTGACTTTTGCTATAAAGCCACCTTTTAATGATCCACCACGGCCTAAAATGGTGGATTATTCGTTAACTAAGCCTCCTTGAAAAATAAGGTGAACTAGTCAAGTTATTGACTATAAAGAAGCGCTTATTGGGAGGCAACCCAATGTTTGTTTAAGTTTATGTTATTTTGGGGTGATTTTATGTTTAAAGTATGTGTTTGAGTTATTTTGTTATTTTTCATTTGTAGGTATTGGAAATGGAAGCAAAAGTGACCAAATGAGGTGAAAAAGGCGAAATTCGATCAAGGAACTCAACCCCTCAATTTGAGTAATTGTTGTTTTTGATTTGTTAGAAGGGGTTAAAATGCATATTTTGATCAATTTACATGTGCATGCATTGAGAATTTTAGCAAACAAATGATCTATGATGCATTTTGAGTGATTGGGGTACAAATGGTAATTTTTCAAAATTGGCTTTCTGCAAAAATTTCGCAGAAGAAAACGCACTTGGGCTGAAAACGCGCCTTAGAATCGCGTTTTCCATAATCGCGTTTTCAATTCTGCATCTATACTGAAGAAAACGCGCCTTCAAAACGCGACAGAAAGTCGCGTTTTCTACCAAGTCGCGTTTTCCAGCCTGATCAAAAATTGAAAACGCGACTTCAAATACGCGACTCCAAGTCGCGTTTTATAACACAGTCGCGTTTTAAATCCTGCAAGATATGTGAAGAAACGCGACTTCACAAAACGCGGCTTGGTGGCGCGTTTTGATGAGTCGCGTTTTCGGAGCAAAAAAAAAAAATGCAGATTCCTTGATTCTCTTTTTTCTTCTTTTCCTCATATATATTTTCTTGTACCTTGAGTTGCTTATTGTGTATTTTTTTTTTAGGTACATCACGAAAACAAAGGATTGAAGTTACGGATCATCATTTTGTTTATTAAACCTTTGTTATCACTTTTGCTTCTCATTTTTCATTTTTAGGATTACATCACTAATGGTTATCCAATGAAACTCATGAAGCGTTGGAGATACACGGGCAATGGATTTTGAAGCTTCATATTCAATCGCAACAATAGGGGAGTATTACTTTTCTTTATCTTGATTTTCCTTTTTACACATTGAGGACAATGTGTATGTTAAGTGTGGGGGGAGAATTGAGATTATATACATTGTATGTGATTGAATTATTAGTTGCAAATATTGGACTTGTGTTAAAATTCAAAATTTTTCTAAAATCTTGTCCAAAATTGCAAACTTGCCCCAAAAAGTTTCATATTTTTTCGATTTTATCCAAGGGGTAACAAGTTCCATACCATTAGTAGTTCAAATTCCTCCTACATTTGAGATAAATATATGTGATTTGGAAACTTCTTTTCTCATTTAACTTGGAAATGACTATTATGTGATTATAATTTTTGCATTTGTAGGAAAGTATATCGTGTAAAGTAGAGAAAATTATACCTATATTTTTTTTTGCATATTTGATGAAATTTCTTTTCTTTATTGGATTTTATAAGTTAAGTGATAAATATGGTCAATAAGTGCAATACTCTTCTCATGATTATTCTTTTGAGGAATTTATTATTATCTATGCTGTAAAAAGAAAAAAAAAGTGGAAAGAAAAAAAAAAGAAAAAAGAAAAAAAGATTTATTCTACTCCAATGATTCTTGTACTTAGTAACCGGGAGTCTTCATCTACAAATGTCGACTTTCGCGTAAAACGGTACTTGAATTAAGAGTATGCCAAGCAACTTGAGTATGTGAAGTGTTGAGTAACCGGTGATCTTCATCTAAAAATGTCGATTCTCGCGTCAAAAGACACTTTCACAACTTAAGTAATATTTAGCTACGTTATATGAATAAATATCTGTTTAAGTAGAATAAGAAATGATCATGAGTTTAGGAAGCATATTATTGACCATATGAGTTACTTGCGTATGAAATTAAGTAAGAATGAGAAATTGAATTAAACTTGTTATAATTACGGTATAATTGGCTCTCCTTTACTTGATATTATGAGTACTTGAACTTAATTGAATAATTGCATAATGGTTATTTACTTTGTTTTGAGGAAATGAAGTTGAAATGCTACATATGTTTATTTTCAAATTTTGGATCATTGTTGGTTTGTATTTTTATTGCTTGAGGACAAGCAATGATTCAAGTGTGGGGGTATTTGATAAGAGTTTATTTTACGTATTTTTTAGTGTGTTTTATTAGTTAATTTTTGTTTGATTTATTTAGTTTAATAACTAAAATAACTAAGGTTTTTGGCTTTAAAAAAAATACATTTTATGTTAAAATGGCTAAACATTGCATTTTATGGATTTTTATGGTAAAAACTTCATATTTATGAGGTTTAATGATTCCAATCATCAAATGCAAGTGCATTGAGAAGATATTTGGATTGATTGAAGATGGATTAAAGTGGGTGGAAAATAAAAATATGAAGTGTAAAAAGGAAAAATGCCAATTTGAATCAAGAAAAGTCAGGTTTTGACAACGTCTGACACTGTTTTGGTATTTTACTATATCTGGAGTTACACAGTCGGAATCAAGGTGATCTTCTACCATTTTGAAGCTAAAGAGATATGATCTACATTTGGTATGAAGACATCAAAAGGCCGTCAGCCGTTTTCATAGTCCAAAAGTTGAAATACCGAAATTCAACTCAGCTGTCCAAAGTGGAAAACAGAGCTCTGACCAGTGTTTAGTATTTCGATCATATCTCAGGCTACAAAGCTCAGATTTGGATGATTCTTGAAGCATTGGAAAGCTAACCCAAAGGGCTACAACTTTGGTGTTTTACAAAAAAGCCAGTTCAGCCTTTATGATAGAGAAAATCGCAGCTGAAGTAAGGACAAAGTGAATACGCGAGTACACAAAACGTGACTTGTAACCGCGTTTTGTGTAGGCGCGTTTTCCGGCCGCAATTCTGCAATTTTGCTCAGTCAATTCTCTTGTGCTCTGACTACTTTCCAGCTACAACCTGCAAGAGAATTCGGTGCACATGCTTCAGAAGACAAAAGGGCAGACAAGGTGGCTTATTTTCAAGTCAAAAACAATGGTTTTTGACTTCCTTAACAAATGGAGATTTGAGAATCATTAGAGCAGAAAATTTGGACTAGAGAGGAGCTTTTCATCAGCTTTAATAGCAGAAAAATGAGAGACAGACGGGAGAAGCTTGAAGAGTGCAGAAATGTAGTTCTTCCATTCTTCTTAGTATTAGATTAGTGTGCTATAGTTTAGCTAGTTAGTTCATCCACTCTCTGTACATTATCCTAGATTAGGGATCTGAAAATGGAGAAATGAAGAAGGCAAGGTGATGAGCTCAAAGTGACATGGTTAACATTCCTTTCCAAACTCTTTATTCTTTTGATTTTGAGTCCAAGTATTAGGCTAAATACAAGTTCTGGATTTTATATTTAATATGTGTTTTTAAAGTTATACGGTTTGGTTGAACTTCCTATGATTTGTATAGTGTTTATTATTTGCTATTTGATTGCTAGTATTATGAGCAAGTTATTTTAAGCACTTTGGCCTCTTAAATCATGATAATCTGTACCATTAATTCTGATTATTAAGTCGTTATTTACTGCAATGGGAAAAATTGCAAGATTTACATGTAGTTCAAGAAGTGCCTAAAACATAGGGAGTTACACTCACGAAAGTAAGAGGTGCACCTATGTGCGTTTTTAGTGATGCAGTTTCATTAATTTCACTGTAAGAAATGAACTTGTAGCTAATTTCATAACCATGAGAATAGGTATGGATTAGTTATAAGTATAATTGATTCACTGCGAAAGTAGGATTCAAATGCATAAGGAAATTACACCATAATTAGCCTAGATGTAGTATTCAATGATCCAAATATAATACTTGCATGAGTAGTTAGGGATACCACAACCTAAGGAGCTTTTATTTGTTAATTTCTTGTATAAGTGCAGTAGGTTAAATTTCTTATCATTAATTGATAGTCTAAATAATAGAGAAACTTTAGTAATACCGGTAATTGTTCACTCTTCCTTGTGGGATCGACCCGATATATACCCTAAACTACTAGTTGATCTGTATACTTGCAGTGAACGGGTGTAATTCGGTATTTTTTAGCTTGCACGTATGTAAAATACCCGTCAAGTTTTTGGCGCCGTTGCCGGGGAAGATTTGGCAATATCGGTGTGAAGAGCAACTTTATTAATTTAGACAATTTTTCTTATTTTTGTTGTTTTTGTTTATTATTATTATTTTTTTTTCTGTTTTAGTTTGTGTCTTGGAATCTATCCTTCTTAACTGATCTTACTTTTGAGATTGTTTAAAAGTAATTTTAGATAATGAGGAGGGTAGGTGAATTGGGAGGACAAAGTTTGAGAAATGAAAGATTGGCAATGGATGGTTGCCTAGTGCAAAGCTCCTTCAACAGAGGTAACCAAGAAATTACTGAGGGTATGTCTTTTGAAGATGGTTTAAGGTGCTTAAAGGCAAAATTTGATGTTATGATGGACACAATTATGCATGAAATTGAGCAAGGGAGGAATGTTAATAATTTTAATTCTTATCAT
>NW_020863267.1:0-20042 GCF_003713205.1 Coffea eugenioides | reverse complement strand
TTCGAAGTTGAGATCAAGATCTAAACTTCTTATGAAGGAGTCGGCACCCAGATCGAACTCTATAAAAATCGAAAAGTCATGGGCAGAAACAAAATCAGAAAACGCGTAGAACCAGAGGGTCAAAACAGGCTTGAGCATTTCGTCGATAACTCAGGCTACGCTAATCCGATTGACCTGAAATTTTGTAGGCATACTCAGGACTCAAGGGGCTACGACTTTCATGTTTTACGAAACTTCTGAATCAGCACGGAACATTAAGAAAAATGGAGCTCAAGTTCAGGTTCTGGGTTGCCCTGTTTACCCATTTTGCCGGTTTCAAATGTCGCAAACATATGGTTCGTTTTCATGGTTCTTATGCAGGTTTTTCAACCACTTTTGTACCAAATAAACACACATACACTAACATCTAAATGGCCTACAAATGGTCCGAAATTCCCCTCCCAAGTCAATACCAAATTTAACAATCATCAACCACAATCCCTAACCAAATTTCATTTGCACCAATGAACTTAATCCAACCTCTCACTAACCAAACTCTATCTCACTAACCATAAGCTAAGCTAAATTAGCCTAATGGAGTTTAGGGTTTCTTAACCCAAATCAGCTTTTTGCAAGTAACCAACCAAATCAAGTGAGGCAATTCATCAAACATAACCACTACAAGTCCATTTCTCAACTAAACAAGTAAGGAAAGCATTACATTCAAAAGCCCTAATTCTCTTTCTCTTGACCGAAATTTCCAGCAGCATAAATCACCAAAAATTAACCAAAGTACTCCATAAAAACAAGTGATAGGCATAAGAGGTACCACAATCAAGCACAACTAAGGTCCTATGCCAAAATAACCACTAGTTCATCAAACAATAATCAACTTAAGTCTTCAACTAGACTTTCTTACCTTTGATTCAAGCTTGGTAGATGATCACCCACAACAATCAAGTGCTCAAGTTGTTCCTCCAAGATCCAAACTCAAGATTGAAGAGCAAAAATGATGCACCAAAACAAGCTTTCCTTTTCTTTTTTTCTTTCTCTTCTCACGGCTCTCACTCTCTCTTATTCTCTTAGTTTTTGTTTTGTTTTATTTCTCTTGTCTCTCTTATAGTTGTAAGACAACATATTAGTCAAAGCTTTGGAAGATATTTCTTATGGCTAGCCAATCACATAAATGCTTTATTTGTTGTTTTCACCCTTGCACTTCAACTTTCTCTTTCTTATAAAATTTCCCTCAAACATTTGATAACCTTTCAATTTACTCCATAAGTCATAACTTATTCTAATCTAAAACATATAATCACGCTTAATTATTTCACTAATCACTTTCTCATCTTAATCACTTACACTTAAGCATACTTTATCCCACATAAAAGTAGTTAAACAATAACCTTTTTGTCAAGGGCAAAATTAGGTTTAAACCCACTTAAAACTTCTAATAAATCATAACATTAGGGATTTTGCTCACTTAGGGTTTCTAACCTTCTTAAACTTAATTAATCTATACCAAATGGATTAAATCCTATTCTTACCCACACTAAGACACACATTAACCTTACTAACTTTAATCACCACTCGAACTTGTAACCAATACATAACTAGGGTTTAAATCTTAAGGGTTTTCGAAATACTCCCGAAACCAAACGTTACCGCCCAACTAATGAATATATTAACATAGAACGGACTGGGGCCTCACAATCTCCCCCACTTAGGACAATTTCGTCCTCGAAATTAATTCGTTGGTCAAAGCGTACCTTCAAAATCCACCGAAGGATTCGTCATCTCAGGTTGACCCATCGCATAGACTCTTGCTGGCCCTTTGGGTCGATTTTCCCCTGCAGTTGACGGCTTAGTTGTGGTCCCTTCAGTCGGTGACTTGAGTCCATCCTTCTGTATTTTAGGGCACCGGGCAATCAGGTGTTCGGTGCTTCCACATTTGTAGCATTTCCGGACTGAACTATTTTTCCAACAATTCTCATCGGTGTGGTTGCCCCCACAGAAACCACAGGTTGGCTTAGCGGCCGTGCTTGACCCTCCACGCTGAGCACTCTTCTGAGGCTCTTGCACTATTTGACCTCGCCCAAAGCTATTCGGGGTCCTTGCAGGTCGTGGACCATCCGTACCTTTATTTATCTTGGCAGATGGCTCGTTTCGCGAGCTTTGTCCGACCATGGAATCATTTGAGCTAGGTTGCCTCCTTTTCCGATCGTGGAAGGCTTTAACCTGTCCTCTGGCAGTCTCAATTCGCTGTGCTTTTTCTAGCGCTTGGCTAAACGTATTCAACTGAGCCGCTGCTAACGATTCCTGGATTTCCACATTTAAACCTTGAACGAATCGACGAATTCGTTTCTGCTCCGTTAACATCAGCTCTGGGGCAAAGCGAGAAAGTTTAGTGAACTGAGTTTCGTACTCCGCCACACTCGAGGCCCCTTGACGTAGGCGGATGAAATCATCTTCCCGTTTTTCTTGCACAATGGGTGGTAAATATTTTTCATTAAACTCCCGTGTGAAGTTGATCCAGGTCCAAGGAGTCTGTTCGCGCTCCCACTTGGCTTTGATTACATTTCACCAGGCTCGAGCGGCCCCTTCAAACTGAAAGACCGCAAAGGATATCTGCCGCTCCTCTGAATACCTAAGCGCGGCAAATATGTCTAACATACGGTCTAGCCAACCCTCCGCTAAGTCAGGGTCGGCCCCACCGATAAACTTTGGGGGTGCGAATTTTTGGAATCGCTCCAAGGCACGGTCTTCACCCTCGTGATTGCCTGGATTATGTCCCGGATTATGTCCAGGATTCCCCATACCGCTTCCTTGGCCTTGTTGATTTGTCAATCGCTCTAGTAACTCGGCCATCCGCTGGATGGCTGTAGCGACTTGATCTGGTTCTGGTCCTTGTTCTCTTTCAGGGCTTCGTGCTCGCCCTCTACCTCCTCTGCCTCCACCTCGAGTACCGGAGGCCATTTAAGTGCAAACGTCTATAGATCGTAACATTACACATAAACTTATTATCCGGATTATGAGCAAAAGTACGGACGTAAAGCGTACGAACAAAAGACACACAAAGGATAAATTCAAAATGCTACTCAAATATATACATAGATATACAAAATCACACCAAAAGATTTACAGATTACCGACCTCCAGTCGGTACAAAACCCAATGTACACATGAGCACTCCGGCTCCAAGATCTAGTCGGCCAACCAAATAAAGAAAGAAAGTGGTCATGCCAGTTTTAACAAAAGGAATCTACCAGCTAATCAAAAGACGAAAGCGACCCTAAACGCCTCCCCTAGGGCCCTGGTCCCCAACGGAACCTAAAGTACCAATCTCGCCTATCTGCTCTGGCCCAGTAGCTCGCGGGGGTGCCTCCGCGGCCATATCTAGCAAGACCCCGCAGTCAAACGTGATACTCCGGGCCCTCTCCCTAAGCTGCCTCTTCAAAGAGAAGAGGTGCTGGTGTGTGTCCCGGAGGTCCCGCTCCAGGTCCCTAACGCGTAACGCCTGCCAGCGGCTAAACTGTCTAGCCTCCTCAAGCTGCTCCCTCAGAGTCTCGACCGTCCTGTCGAGGTGATAACGCTCATCATCCAATGCTAAGACTATCTCGTCGGGATAGCCGTAAGTATACCAACACGCGCAGGGTCGGCGCGACACCTGGCCGAAGGGGGAGTACAAAGTGTAAGGCTCTCCCAACCTCTGTCGATAACGGATAGCCCGCTTACGCAGCGGTCGATCCTCTGGGCCCCTCCTACTCGAACTGCCTGGGTCCATACCTACAAAACATTAAGTCGTCAGTCAACCGGCATTTCAACTTAAAAGATATCATTCAACTTACAAGAATCCAATATGCCTAATGCCTATCGCGTATGTCCCACAATTGCCCAAGTCCTCTAACCTAGGCGCTCTGATACCAACTGTGACGACCCCACTTCTCCCAAGGGCGAACCCAAGGGTATCGGCGGGCCGCCTGCCTAGCTCGCGCCAGGACTCAAAACTTAAAACAACGAAAGCTAGCAAAATCCAAAAGAGTACTATACATATATATGCAATCCCAAAAGAGTTATAAGTACATTCCCCAAAAGTACCTGCTCAAACTATTACATCCTTATAATTACAACCAAAACCAAAAGGTAGACCCTAAGAAGGGTCCTTATACAAACCACCACAATAAAAACAAACATCCTAATTGTTCGCTATTACAAGCAAGTCTAACTATACTATACTAGTGTAAGTGCCCAAACGTACCCGCGTCGGCCCCTGCTAAGGAAAACAAACGGAATGGGGTAAGCTAAAAGCTTAGTAAGTAAACAGGGGCAAAAGCGTAAATTTCACGTAGCAACATTTACACAGTAAGAGTAAAGCAAAAGCAGAAAAGTAACATCACATAATAAGGATACGGGTGGCTCCAAAGCCAATTCATTTGCCATGCTTGATCTCCTGTCGACACTCCGTCGACCATAAATAAGGTCCGTAGAACTTCACTTGTACACCCACCGACACCTTATCACCCTCACTGGCCAGTCACCTCACAAACTTGCCCAGGCGAACGAAATCACAAACTTGAGCTTTAATCATAAGCTCGGGTCACAAACTTGGTGACCTCAAACCAAGTTGGACTGACTTCGACCAAGCCCTAACCGGCTCGAATAGTCCATCTAGGTATTGAGTTCAACCGCAAACTCACAAAATTCACAAAAGTATTCAAAAGTCACCCCGAGCCACAAGCTCAAGGGTTTTTGTTCCAAAATTTCTCACATACATATGTCATGTACAAATTGGTGCGTAAATTAGGGTCTAGATCGAGTGCGATAAAGTACACCCTCGCCTAGGTACCCTTTTTACACACAACGAAACACATAAACAACTAACACATAAGAGCGGCCTGAATACTTACTCAAAATACCAAAAGTAGTATAAAGGCGGAATTCACTTTGTGTGTTGGCTAGTAGTGGGCCCCACCGGCACCGCCTAGCTCACCACTGTCTGAAATCGAAGATTATGTCACAATATATCACAAACGGCAACTAACGTACTTGAAATAAGCCAAACGGCAAAATTGGCACGCGCAAGTGCGGAAACGGCAAAACGGCCGCACACGTCCGCGCAGAACGGCAAACGGAAATGGCCAAATCGGCCATCTCAAACCGTTTTGGTCAAAATTAGGCTAGGAGTGTCGGATCAAGGCGGGTGAGACACCGTTTCGAAGCTAAGAGGAAGATCTACAACTTTCATTTAGACATCTCAACCCAGATCGCAATGGGTATAGGTGAAAATTGCGTGAAACAGTTCCAGCTGTTTCATTGCGAGTTACCAAACAGGCCCTGTTTGCAAGGCCGTAACTCACGGCTCAGAAATCGAAATTAAGAAATTCCAAAGGCATTAGAAAGCTGAGACATAAGGCTAAAACTTTCATGTTTTGGCCAAGAGCTGAATCTATTCAGAACAAAACAAAATTCGAGTGCCAAAGTACCCGTCAGAACTGTCCAAATACAAGGCAGTTCTGACGAGCGATTTTGTTTTGATCATAACCGGAGCTACGGAACTCGGTTTTCGACGTACTTTATACCGTTTCGAAGCTGAGATCAAGATCTAAACTTCTTATGAAGGAGTTGGCACCCAGATCGAACTCTATAAAAATCGAAAAATCATGGGCAGAAACAAAATCAGAAAACGCGTAGAACCAGAGGGTCAAAACAGGCTTGAGCATTTCGTCGATAACTCAGGCTACGCTAATCCGATTGACCTGAAATTTTGTAGGCATACTCAGGACTCAAGGGGCTACGACTTTCATGTTTTACGAAACTTCTGAATCAGCACGGAACATTAAGAAAAATGGAGCTCAAGTTCAGGTTCTGGGTTGCCCTGTTTACCCATTTTGCCGGTTTCAAATGTCGCAAACATATGGTTCGTTTTCATGGTTCTTATGCAGGTTTTTCAACCACTTTTGTACCAAATAAACACACATACACTAACATCTAAATGGCCTACAAATGGTCCGAAATTCCCCTCCCAAGTCAATACCAAATTTAACAATCATCAACCACAATCCCTAACCAAATTTCATTTGCACCAATGAACTTAATCCAACCTCTCACTAACCAAACTCTATCTCACTAACCATAAGCTAAGCTAAATTAGCCTAATGAAGTTTAGGGTTTCTTAACCCAAATCAGCTTTTTGCAAGTAACCAACCAAATCAAGTGAGGCAAATCATCAAACATAACCACTACAAGTCCATTTCTCAACTAAACAAGTAAGGAAAGCATTACATTAAAAAGCCCTAATTCTCTTTCTCTTGACCGAAATTTCCAGCAGCATAAATCACCAAAAATTAACCAAAGTACTCCATAAAAACAAGTGATAGGCATAAGAGGTACCACAATCAAGCACAACTAAGGTCCTATGCCAAAATAACCACTAGTTCATCAAACAATAATCAACTTAAGTCTTCAACTAGACTTTCTTACCTTTGATTCAAGCTTGGTAGATGATCACCCACAACAATCAAGTGCTCAAGTTGTTCCTCCAAGATCCAAACTCAAGATTGAAGAGCAAAAATGATGCACCAAAGCAAGCTTTCCTTTTCTTTTTTTCTTTCTCTTCTCACGGCTCTCACTCTCTCTTATTCTCTTAGTTTTTGTTTTGTTTTATTTCTCTTGTCTCTCTTATAGTTGTAAGACAACATATTAGTCAAAGCTTTGGAAGATATTTCTTATGGCTAGCCAATCACATAAATGCTTTATTTGTTGTTTTCACCCTTGCACTTCAACTTTCTCTTTCTTATAAAATTTCCCTCACACATTTGATAACCTTTCAATTTACTCCATAAGTCATAACTTATTCTAATCTAAAACATATAATCACGCTTAATTATTTCACTAATCACTTTCTCATCTTAATCACTTACACTTAAGCATACTTTATCCCACATAAAAGTAGTTAAACAATAACCTTTTTGTCAAGGGCAAAATTAGGTTTAAACCCACTTAAAACTTCTAATAAATCATAACATTAGGGATTTTGCTCACTTAGGGTTTCTAACCTTCTTAAACTTAATTAATCTATACCAAATGGATTAAATCCTATTCTTACCCACACTAAGACACACATTAACCTTACTAACTTTAATCACCACTCGAACTTGTAACCAATACATAACTAGGGTTTAAATCTTAAGGGTTTTCGAAATACTCCCGAAACCAAACGTTACCGCCCAACTAATGAATATATTAACATAGAACGGACTGGGGCCTCACACCTATCCTCAGGTGGATCTTTGTGTACGTACGTGCTTTGGCCGTACTTGACTGACTGCTTGTATAAATGTTTGGCTTGTATATACGTGTGCTTGTGACCCTGTATGAACTGTATCACTATGTGTTATGTGAAAGTTTATGTGTTACTTACCTGCTTTATTCCTGCTTTGGTTTAGTACTCTTGCCTAGAACAAGTATACCTTATGGAAGGAACACGAAGTGGTCGGGGGCGTGGGCGCGGTATTAGACAACCCACACCGGTTAGAGAAACTGGGGAAGCTTCTACTGGCCCAATTCCTGAACCCCAAATAAACCCCAATGCTCAAATAGCTGCCGCTATGCAGCAAATGACAAACCTACTTGCACAAGTAGTGCAACAACAGGGCCAGAACCCAAACCCTAACCCTGGAAACCCCGGAAACCCTGGCTATCATAATGAGAGCGAAGATAGAGCTCTAGAACGTTTTCAAAAGTTTTCCCCGCCGAAGTTTGTTGGGGGACCCGACCCTGACGTGGCCGAGAAATGGCTGGAGAAGATGGTAGACATATTCGCGGCCTTACACTATCCGGACGAACGGCAGGTGACTTTTGCCGTGTTCCAACTCGAGGGGGCTGCCCGTTCCTGGTGGAACGTAATTAGGCAGAAATGGGAGCGGGAGCAGACACAGAGGACTTGGGTGAACTTCATCCGAGAATTTAATGTTAAGTTTTTCCCTCCTCTAGTCCAGGAAAGGAAGGAGGACGAGTTTATCCGGCTCTGGCAAGAGGCTCAGACTGTGGCGGAGTACGAGAGCCAGTTTACCCGCCTGTCCAAATTCGCGCCTGAACTAATTATGACCGAACAACGACGCGTGAGGCGCTTTATTCAGGGCTTGAACGTGGAGATCCAGAAAGATCTCGCAGCGGCTCAAATCACTACTTTTAGCGAGGCAATGGAAAAAGCCCAACGGGTCGAGAGTGCACGGCTTCAGGTCCGAAACTTCCAGGCCAAGAAGCGTGGTTTTCCTGGGAGTACATCTGGACAAAGTGAGAAGAGTACTCCCTCGAAGTTTGGACGAGGATCAGGAGGTGGTCGACAATCGGGATCAGGCAGAGGGACTCCGTTCAGGGGCGGCCAAGCTGGGCGAGGACAAAGGGGAAACACCCAGAGTGGCTCGGCTTCGGCACCTCGTGGTCCCTGTGGGCACTGTGGAAAGACAAACCACACCGAGGACAATTGCTGGAGGAAACTGGGGAAATGTCTGCGGTGTGGAAGTGCGGACCATCAGCTGGCTACATGTCCGGTCCTGAAACAAGATGGAAAGGGGAGTCAGCTACCGCCGAGGACTAACACTGGACCAGCCAAGGGAGACGGGTCCAAACCTAAGGTGCCAGCTAGGGTTTATTCCTTAGAGCCCCATCAGGTCCCAGATTCTTCCGAGGTGGTGGAAGGTACGATCCCTATTTTCCACCGCTTTGCCAAAGTTTTAATTGATCCCGGTGCCACTCATTCGTTTGTTAACCCTGATTTCATGTGTGGCATCGATATAAAACCTGCTAGCTTACCATATGCCTTAGAGGTTAGTACACCTACGGGGAATCAACGGTTGGTGACTAGTATGGTTTATAAGGATTGCGATGTATGGGTAGGAGAGAGGAGATTTTTAGGAGACCTGATTAGCTTGTCCATTAAGGGGTACGATGTGATTCTAGGTATGGACTGGTTAGCCAAATATAACGCCCAACTGGATTGTAAAACGAAAATAGTTGAATTTCGCATTCCTGGCGAGGCAACCTTAAGGTTAGATATAAGGGGTAGGTTAGCCTCATCTGCTCTCATTTCGGGCATTCGAGCTAGGAAACTGATAAGTAGAGGGGCGCAAGGATATTTGGCCTTTCTAATTAATACCCCTACGGATAAGTTAAAGGTAGAAGATGTAGCCATAGTGAGGGACTTTCCGGATGTTTTCCCTGATGAGTTAGTGGCTTTACCTCCGGAAAGAGAGATAGAATTCCGAATAGATCTTTTACCTGGAACTGCACCTATCTCAAAAACCCCTTACCGAATGGCGCCTGCAGAACTTAAGGAGCTTAAGTTGCAACTGCAAGACCTTTTGGAGCGGGGATTCATTCACGAGAGTGAGTCTCCTTGGGGAGCTCCGGTTTTATTTGTGAAGAAGAAGGACGGTACGTTGAGGATGTGTATTGACTATAGGGGGCTGAACAACGTTACGATCAAGAATAAGTATCCACTGCCCCACATCGACGAGTTGTTTGACCAGCTGCAAGGAGCAGTGGTCTTCTCGAAGTTGGACCTCCGACAGGGATACTACCAGTTGTTGATTAGGAAGGAGGACATTCCGAAGACTGCTTTCAACTCGAGATACGGGCATTACGAGTTCGCCGTTATGCCCTTTGGATTGACTAATGCTCCCGCCGCCTTCATGGACTTAATGCATAGGGTTTTTAAACCCTACCTGGACCGATTTGTCGTGGTGTTTATTGACGACATTTTGGTCTACTCCAAGTCACGCGAGGAGCATGAGAAGCATTTGAGAATGGTGTTGCAGACATTGAGGGAACATCAGCTGTATGCCAAGTTTAGTAAATGCGAGTTCTGGTTGGAGAGAGTAGCGTTTCTAGGGCACGTGATCTCCCACGAAGGTATTTCGGTGGATCCAGCGAAGGTTGAGGCCGTGACAAATTGGAAAAGGCCAGAAACTCCCACGGAGATTCGCAGCTTTCTAGGGCTAGCTGGGTACTACCGACGGTTTATTAAAGATTTTTCCAAACTGGCAGGACCTTTAACTGACTTGACAAAGAAGCATGGCCAGTTTATCTGGAACGGCCGATGCGAAACAAGTTTTCAAGAATTAAAGAAAAGATTGACCATGGCTCCAGTACTGGTCTTGCCCAATGGAGTGGACGGGTTTGTAGTATATGCGGATGCGTCGCGAGAAGGACTGGGATGCGTTTTGATGCAGAACCGGAATGTGATTGCTTTCGCCTCTAGAAAATTGAAGCTTCACGAGCAGAACTACCCGACTCATGATCTAGAATTAGCCGCAGTGGTGTTTGCTCTGAAAAAGTGGAGGCATTACCTATACGGGGTGACCTTCGAAGTGTTTTCGGATCACAAAAGTCTTAGATACCTTTTCTCCCAGAAGGAATTAAACATGAGGCAACGAAGGTGGATGGAGTTCCTGGAAGATTACGACTGTACGATCAATTACCATCCGGGAAAGGCAAATGTGGTAGCAGATGCCTTGAGTCGTAAGGTGCAAGTAGCAGGGCTAATGATTAAGGAGTGGGGTTTGCTAGAATCCGTGTGCGAGTGGAAACCCTGTCTAGGGAGCCATAAGGTGATATTTGGCAATGTTAGGGTTACCTCCACTCTACTGGAACGTATTAAAGAGGCACAAAAAGAAGATTTGATGGTACAGAAATGGAAAGAGAAAGTGGATAAGGGAGAAACTACGGACTTCAATTTGAGTCCTGAGGGTATTTTAAAGTACCGAAACCGAGTGGTGGTACCAAAGGATGAGGCATTGAAAGCAGAAATTCTGGAGGAAGCTCATAGATCTAAGTACACAATCCATCCGGGTAGCAGCAAGATGTATCAAGACCTGAAAGGAACCTATTGGTGGGACAATATGAAGAAGGAAATCGCGCAATATGTACAAAAATGTCTCATTTGCCAGCAAGTGAAGGCAGAGCATCAAAAACCATCGGGTCTGTTACAACCCTTGGAGATACCCGAGTGGAAGTGGGAAAACATTACCATGGACTTCGTTTCCGGTTTACCGAGGACGCAAAGAGGACACGATGCTGTTTGGGTGATCGTTGATCGATTAACCAAGTCGGCCCATTTCTTGCCGGTGAACATGAAGTATTCAATGGACAAGTTGACTCGACTGTACATGGATGAAGTAGTAAGATTACACGGTGTTCCTGTGAGCATCGTTTCCGATCGGGATCCACGGTTTGTGTCTCGGTTTTGGCAGAAGTTTCAAGAAACCCTGGGGACTAAACTTAATTTGAGCACGACCTACCACCCTCAGACGGATGGCCAGTCGGAACGGACAATTCAGACGCTCGAGGACATGCTACGAACGTGCATTCTGGACTTTGGAGGCAATTGGGGTCAGCACATGACCTTAGTCGAATTTGCATATAACAATAGCTTCCATTCGTCAATTCAAATGGCTCCGTATGAAGCTCTCTACGGACGCAAATGCCGCTCACCGATTTACTGGGATGAAGTTGGTGAAAAGAAAGCACTAGATCCGGCAACCATTCCATGGATGGAAGAGGCTCAAGAGAAGGTCAAGTTGATAAGGCAACGGATCCAAACCGCTCAAAGTCGCCAAAAGAGCTACGCGGATAATCGAAGAAAAGATTTGGAATTTGAAGTTGGAGACCATGTGTTTCTAAAAATCACACCTTTACGAAGTCTTACAACGGGCAAAGGAAAGAAACTTCAACCGCGGTACGTCGGACCTTACAAGATCCTGCAGAGGGTTGGAGCGGTCGCGTATCGATTGGAACTACCGTCTAGTCTTTCTCGAATCCACGACGTATTTCACGTCTCGATGCTAAAGAAGTACCATCCTGACCCATCTCATGTTTTACAACCGGAGGATATCGAAGTAGATGAATCACTGGCCTATGAAGAGAAACCGGTCCAAGTGCTCGATCAAAAAGTCAAAGAGCTCAGAAACAAGCGGATTTCATTAGTGAAGGTGTTATGGAGAAACCACGGAGTTGAGGAAGCCACCTGGGAGATGGAAGAGGAAATGCGAAAGAAATACCCAAACCTTTTCGGGAAGTAAGGTGAGAAATTTCGAGGACGAAATTCTTTTAAGGGAGGGAGAGTGTGAGAACCCGTAAAACCTTAATATTTTCCTAGGGTTTATTTCCCTTTAATTGCATGTTTTCTGCATTTTCTGGCTTAGAAATATTTTCTTAGAGGATTTTATGAGCGATTCTAGTTTTAAGATGACTTTTCTAGCATTGGTGAATTTTTAGAAAATTAAGAGTGAATAGTGGACGTGGGACCCACTAGTGCGAAAAGTTCGGAAAAATTCGGCCATTAAGTGTAAGTTTCGGATACTGTGAAAGATTTATCGGGTGTTAAGTGATAAGTAGAGTGGGTGAAGTGATTGATGTGAGAGAGAAAAGAAAGATAGGAAGGCATTTAATGAGGTGCCACATGTCACTTTCTCATTGGTTATGACTTAAGAAACACTATTCACCATTTGACAAATTTTTGACTTTCTTGACCCAAGGTTTAAATATCTCAAAAAAAAATTCATAAAATTTCCTCATTTTTCTTTCTCTTTGGCCGGCCCTCTCTCTCTCAAAGAAGAAGAAAATTCCTCAACTCTCAAGCTTCCAATTGATCCAAAATCCTCCAAATCAAGTGCTTAAGTTAGTTCTACTCCATAAAAACTTTCCTTCTAGTGCTAGTTAGTTGTTTGGTGAACTTTGTTTGAAGAGCAAAGTGTTCAACATCTCTCTCTCTCTTGATTTCTTGGTAAGTGTTGCTTGAACCCCTTACTACCTCTAATAATGCTTATTTTGTGCTTAATGGGGGCATGAGTGAAGGAATATGTGATTTACCCCTTGATTTGGCTTGTTTTGGTGAAGTTTTTCATTTATTGGGAATTTTTCTGGTTTAATTGGATTATGATGGTGTGGTTGTTTGTGATGATTGGCAATGGACTATTATGGCTCTAGTGGATGTGAAATGTGGTTAAATGCAACTAATTTTGGATTTGGATGGAAAATTGGCAAGTTAGGGTTTGAAAATCCCCAATTCTGTCCGGTTTTAGATCACTAGGTTAGAGGCCGAATTAGACTTTTCTCAAAACATGAAAGTTGTAGGTATTGATGTGATGGAGATGCCTGTAAAATTTCAGGTCATTTGGATTAATGTAGAATGATTTATGACGAAATTACTGTAGCTGTTCTGCTTTGGATAGAATGCGGAAACTGCGATAGTGATTGGCCATTTTGACTGGTTTTGGTTTGGATTTTGAAGTTGATGTCTTCTGATGAACTGTAGCTGAATGTCTTAGCTAACGTATGCCTTTAGAATTTCGGTATTTGGACTTGTATGGACTGAGATATACCGATTACAGTTTTCTGTGTTTTGCAAACCTGTTTTGGTAATTCTGGTTTAGTATTTTGCAATTTTGACCTAGTTAAGCTAGGAACTAGATTGAGTGCCCTTCTACATTGTTGTAGCCCTGTTTCATAGCTTCGAAATGGTGGGTCTTACACCCCCAACCGATAACCGTAGTGAAATTGACGCCATTACCGCATTCTAAGCTCAAACACGGTTTTTCTATCGAGGCTTAAGTTAAGGCCATATATTAATTTCTGGTTTGCTATCATGACTACTTATGCATGTGAAACCCTATTGGGGTTGTGTTTAGCATTGTTTGATGACTCGTTCTCGAGTCTCATTGCATTTGTTGTGTGATTCTAGGGCGTGACGGTAGCTCACGGCGTCTTGGTGATCACGGTGTATGAAACACCATTTTCTCACTTGGTGAGTAGACCACTCACTTGATGGATTACTGTGTGGCTTTGTTAAATGTTATGTGATGCCTTAATGGCCTACTTGGATATTGAAATTGATCAAGGTGAGGGTGTACTTGACCGCCCTCACCTCTTTTGTTATTGTCACTGATTGGTTACCGTTTTATTGCATTACTGGACTTGATATATTGGTTGGTAAATTCCATTTCATGGAAACCGAATTGATGTCGTTTGGACGATGTCCAACGGCCATACTGCATTACTGAGCTCAACTCCGTTTGGTAGTCAATTGGATCGAGCCGGCGAGGGCTTGGTCGTGAAGATTGAATTGCCACGGGGACTGTACTGGGGAACCTTGTGGTATGAGACCCTTGGTTCCGGTAAACTCGAGTATTACCAAAAGCTACTGAAATGGAGTGCGGGCCCGGTTGGGGTATGTTGGGTGGAAGGAATGGAAGTAAAGAGTTGTCTACGGTTTGGTATTTTAACATTGACGGAGAGTCAATGAGATTGGTTCAAGATTGCAAGCGTGGAAATGGGCTCTTGAGAGCCGACCGTATCCTTTTACCATTTTGCTTCATTGCTTATTTGTGCACTTTAAATGAAGGTTCATTCTTATATGACTTTGATTGCTTATTGGGTGGTATACCACTGGGCCTTGGCTCATTCCGTGTTATTTGTTTTCCTTACAGGAATATAAATGCTTTTGAAAATGGACTGGATAGTCAATTGCCATACTGAGCTTGTACATGTCTTTTGTATCGCTCTCGAAGTGAAACCCTAATGTAACGGGTTCATTTCCTTTTGATAGGCAAATCGAATGTGTACTCCTTAATGAATGGTTGGCATGCCATTATGGATGTAAATGATGATTTCCATTGTATATATATGTTTATATGTTGAATTGATGTTTGGATGAACTTCGGAGCGAATCGGCTTTCAAACGGCAAAAGAAAAAAAATTTTGGCAAAAGCTCACTGGCCTGAATCCGGCCAGGAATCCGGCCAGAATCTGGCCGGATTGAAGGCCGGATTGCCTGAGAAAAAATTGGAAACCCGGCCAGTTGCTCACTGGCCGGTATCCGGCCAGACAATCCGGCCGGAATCTTGGCCGGATCGCCGGCCGGATTGGGTGGAACTTTTGAAAAAAAAAAATCGAGTTGCTCACTGGACAGTATCCGGCCAAGAATCCGGCCGCTAATCCGGCCAGATTCCGGCCGGATTCTGGCGTGTCCAGCACTATTCATTTCGGTTTTCAATTTTCATTTTTTTTATTTTGTGTTTTCTGACTTGTTTGCGCGCAATGGTATGTTCCGGAACGTTATAGAACGACGTTAACTGTACCGTAGTCCTGGCGAGAGCTGGGCAGGCAGTCCGCTAACCCCTTTGGTTCGCCTTAGGGGAAGGTGGGGCTGTCACATAAAAAGGAAATATGAAGGGATTTCCGAGGAGGCCCTGGAAAAGGCTCAATGCATCAAGAATGCAAAGGTGCAAGTGAAAGCTTCCCAAATACGGAAAAGGGGTGCAGTGGGTAGCGTGAGTGGGGAACCTTCTAAAGTACAGAAAGTGAACCAGTTATTCGGGCCGCCATGGACAATGGCGGCGGTAGATAAAAGATTTGTCAATGAAAGCCAAACCAGACAGGGGGAGATTTCTCCGAAAAGCAAAAAGATGACTTTCCACTTGACTTGTGACTATTGCGGAAAAGCCAATCACACTGAGAATGATTGCTGGAGAAAGGGGAGTAGATGTCTGCGCTGTGGGAGCATCGAGCATCGAATTGCATATTGCCCGATTAAAGTGCGGAAAAAGAAAAGAACTCAACAACCAACCCAGACCGACCCTGCACCGTCAAGTGGAGAAGGGACTGGAATGAAGAACCTCGTTTCTTCTGACTCTGAAGACGGAGAAGGTACAGGGCATTGGATACTTTAAATTTGAAGGAAAATTTCGAGGACGAAATTCTTTTAAGGGGGGGAGAGTGTGAGAACCCGTAAAACCCTAATTATTTTCCTAGGGTTTATTTCCCCTTAATTGCATGTTTTCTGCATTTTCGGGCCTAGAAATATTTTTCTGGTAGATTTTATGAGTAATTATAGTTTTTAGATGATTTTTCTAGTATTGGTGAGTTTTTAGAAAATTAAGAATATATTTTGGACGTGGGACCCACTAGTGCGAAAAGTTTGGAAAAATTCGACCAATAAGGTTAAGTTTCGGATACAGTGAAAATTTTATCGGGTGTTAAGAGATAAGTAGTGTGTGTGAAGTGATTGATGTGAGAGAGAGAAAAGAATGATAAGGATGCATTTATGGAGGTGACAAGTGTCACCTTCCCATTTGTTGGACTTTAAGAAAGACTATTCACTATTTTGACTTTTGACCCAAGGAAGTAAATATCTCAAAAATTCACAAAAAATTACCATTTTCTTACCTTGTGTTGGCCGGCTCTCTCTCTTGCAAGAAGGAAGGAAATTCTTCAACTTTCTAGCTTCCATTTCACTCAATCTTCCATAACTAATCA
This sequence comes from Coffea eugenioides, assembly GCF_003713205.1. Taxonomy (NCBI): domain Eukaryota; kingdom Viridiplantae; phylum Streptophyta; class Magnoliopsida; order Gentianales; family Rubiaceae; genus Coffea; species Coffea eugenioides. Next base: position 3,752 of record NW_020863267.1, on the reverse strand, counting down.
CCTAGAATAGATTCTACTCCATAAAAACCTTTCTTCTAGTGCTAGTAAGTAGTTTGGTGGAGTTTGTTTGAAGAGCTAAGGTGTCCAACATCTCTCTCTCTCTTAATTTCTTGGTAAGTGATGCTTGAACACCCTACTACACCTAATGATGTTTATGTTATGCTTAGAAGTAGCTTGAGTGATGGTATATGTGATTTATTTCTTGGTTTGAAGTGATTTGGTTGAGTTTTTTTATTTTTTGAGGAATTTTCTGGTTTCATATGATCTTGATGGTGTGGTTGTTTTTGATGGTTGGTAATAAGGGGCTTTGACTCTAGTGGGTGTGAATTGTTGATAAATGCAATCAATTTTGGGTTTGGAATGAAATGTGAAAAGTTAGGGTTCATGAACCCCTAATCTGTCTGAAATTTTAGGTCATAGATAGAGGCCGAATTGTACTTTGCTCAAAACATGAAAGTTGTAGGTATTGATGATTTTAGTGTGCCTGCAAAATTTCAGGGAAATTGGACAAGTGTAGAGTGAGTTATGCCGTTTTTACTGTTGCTGTTTTTGGTGCACAGAATGTCTGAACTGCGATAGTAATTGCCTGTTTTGACTGGAATTGGTTTGGATTTTGGAGTTGGTGTCTTCTGATGAAATGTAGCTGGATGTCTTAAATAACTTATGCCTTTGGAATTTTGGCATTTGGACTTGTATGGACTGAGACCTGTTTTGGTGATTCTGGTTTAGTGTTTGGCATTTTTGACCTAGTTGGGTCAGGAACTGGATTGAGTGACCTTCTACATTGTTGTAGCCCTGTTTCATAGCTTTGAAACGGTGGGTCTTACACCCCTAACCGATAATTGTAGTGAGAGTTGTGCCATTACCGCATTATGACGTCAAAACCGGTTTTCTTATCAAGGCCAACATTAAAGCCTTTCTTAATTTCTGGTTTGCTTTCATGCTTGTATTGTTTATAAAACCTATTTGGGTTGTGAATTGTGTTGTTTATGCTCGGATGTTTCTTTTTTTATGAATGTGAGCTATGAACGGCTCTGACATGGGAAATGCGTTATATTGTGTTGTTGGGTTGTGATTCGAGAAAATAAATGAAGCCTTATGGCTGGCGAAAATTTGGTAAAACACAGAAGGCATGCTGCCGAATTTTACTCGAGATTAGAAAAACTATATTCTCACTGGAGTAAAGGTTAGGTATTTAACCCTTGAATTTCCATGCATGAAACCCTATTGACGATAATTGGTTGACTTTTATGACTCGTTATCGAGTCTTTGGTATTTGTTTACATGTTCTTAGCGGCGTGACGATAGCTCACGACATTTCTCCTGACGGAAGTGCATGAAATAGCACTTAATTGATTGGTGAGTTACTACTCACTGTGTGCTATTATTATGCTTTTGATATTTGAACTGAGATGTTGTATGTTAATGGATGATGTGAAGTGTACTTATCACTCTCACTTATTGTTTACATGTATGAAAGTTATTGGGAAAGTTATATGATGAATATGAAATGAAAATAATGACTTGATATCGAATGGACAAGTATCCACGGACTACAAATGTTATCATGAGCTCACCCATTGGTAAGTTGATGAATCGAGCCGACAAGGGTTTGGTCGTGACAATTAATGAGCCTTGGGTAAAGTTATAAGGAATCTTGTAGTATGAGAGACTCTTGATTCCGGTATACTCGAGTAATACCACAGTGCAAGTGTTTGGAGTGCGGGCCCGGTAGCGGGATGTTTGGTGGAAGGAATGGGAGAGAAGAGGAGTCTACGGTTGGTCACTCTTCAACATTGACGGAGAGTCAATGAGGTTGGATCAAGACATAAGCGTGGAAATGGGCTCTTGAGAGCCGACCGTATCCTTTCACTGATTTACTTTACTTCGAAATTGCATACTTGAATTGAATGGTTTTGCTTATGTGATCTTAATTGCTATTGTGATAGTTGCTCACTGAGCTTTAGCTCACCCCGTTCCTTTTGTTTTCTTTACAGGAATATGACTCTTTTGGAATGAATTTTGATAAATGGTTGCCAAATGAACTAGATGAATGACTCTTTTGTATTGTATATAAAATGGGACCCTAAATGTATCATTAGGGCCGTTTTCACTTTTGTTTTGGCAAACCATATATGTAGTGACTTTTGTATCACTTTTAAATGTCATTTTTGGTTTGTAAAGGCTAAATATTTTGTGGTTTATGTAATTCGATGTTTGGTTGGGTTCGGACGAGTCGGTTACTATTCATGGCCGACTCCGAATTTTGTTTCTTTTATTTTGGGTTATTTTGCCCTTTTGCCTTATTTGCGCGCGTTATAAGTTCCGGAACGTGAAAGATCGCTCTATACTGCACCGTTAGTCCTGGCGAGAGCTGGACAGGCAGTCCGCTAACCTCTTTGGTTCGCCTTAGGGGAAAGTGGGGCTGTCACAGGTGGTATCAGAGCCACGTCGCGTGGTCTTTGCGCGAAGTGAGACTGGGTCAAGTGGTGTTGTGGTCCTAATTTCATGAATATGTTTAAGTGCTCGTTTGAGCATAAGTTATGAACCTTGAAGTGTTATAGGTCTTTAATCTTTCTCATGGTATTTAAGGACCCTAGATAAGTATGTCGGACAGGAATTTTGATTTGTAGATGGTTTACTCTTGGGACTGGTCAGCTCGAGATGTGAACTATCTTATTTCGGATTCCCGTGCCCGAGTACCCCAGAATTGAGGTGATGTAAGCTACTAGGTATTTGAACCCTGTGTTTTGGAAACAAGCCTTGTATTTTGGAAACGTGAACAGGCTTTGTCTGACTAAAATGAGCACAAGAGATCAATGGACATCTAGTTTGGATAGTAAGTGACGTGAGAGACCAGACGGGCTGGTACTGGGATGACTTTTCGACTATATATGACTAAGTCTATATTTGCTTACCTGCTTATCCGTCTTTTAATATAACGTGTTATATGCGATATGTTATTGGTATGATAGATTTTGTTATGTTAGTCAATTTATTGCATTCATGCATGGAAGTACCCTTTTGGGAAAAAAAAAAAACCCGCGGACATGAGTCATAGAGTGACACAAAACGCAGACCAAGAGTCAAGAGAGAAAGGAGGAAACAATACCTGAACTGAACATGGACCAAGAGTGCTACTTGTATTCAAGACTTTCTTATGACCCATTGTTTTGCCGACAGGCTACCATCTGAGGTCCAGCAACTCTGTAAAATGGCACGTAGGGTTGAGATGTATAATGAAATCGGGGGTCTTCGAGACGAAATAGAAGTCCAAAAGAACCTAGTCGCATACTGGGAAGGGCGCTGGAAGCACGAGTATACAGAGAAAATTGAGCTCCTGCACAAAAACTTAGAGCTAAAAAGGAAATATGAAGGGATTTTCGAGGAGGCCCTGGAAAAGGCTCAATGCATCAAGAATGCAAAGGTGCAAGTGAAAGCTTCCCAAATACGGAAAAAGGGGTGCAGTGGGTAGCGTGAGTAAGGAACCTAGCGAAGCAATGACACCTTCTAAAGTACAGAAAGTGAACCAGTTATTCGGGCCGCCATGGATAATGGGGGCGGTAGATAAAAGATTTGTCAATGAAAGCCAAACCAGACAGGGGGAGATTTCTCCGAAAAGCAAAAAGATGACTTTCCACTTGACTTGTGACTATTGCGGAAAGGCCAATCACACTGAGAATGATTGCTGGAGAAAGGGGAGTAGATGTCTGCGCTGTGGGAGCAACGAGCATCGAATTGCATATTGCCCG
>NW_020863266.1:0-33049 GCF_003713205.1 Coffea eugenioides | reverse complement strand
AAAAGGGGGAGATTGTTGACCTTGGTCGATCAATCCTTGGTTTTGATGATTAACAAACCAATATGTAGATTTGGGTTAATGTTTTTATGTGAGTAATTTGTTAGAACAGATTCTTGTGGCATAAAAGAAGAAGCAAAAACAGGGCACTCATGTCGGACGCTATCGGACGTCCGAAAGGATGAAGAACATCAAAAAGGAAACTCTGTCGGACGCTCGTGAGGAAGCATCGGACGTCCGGAAGGATCGGACGCACGCATCGGACGCACATCGATCGCATCGGACGTCCGAGAAATTTCGCAAAGATTTGATGACTCTCTGACGACGTTCGGACGCAGGGTTCGGACGTCCGACAGGTGGTTTGGACGCAGGGTTCGGACGTCCGACAGGTGGTTCGGACGTCCGACAGGCCAACGGCTAGTTTTGACAGCATTTAATATTTGACCGTTAGAGAGCCTTTTGAAGCCATTTCTCACCTTCTATAAATACCCCAAAGCACAAGAAGACAAGAGACTTTTGCCAACACAAAATACAAGCTTACAAGTGAGATTTTTGAGTAGAAAGATTCTTTGTTGGTTGTATAAGGGGTTGGGGAAGTTGGGTTGTGAGGTTGCTCAAGTGAAGGTTATTCTCTAGGAGGAGTAAAACCTTGGTGAAGGTGAACCTATCACTTGAAGTGGTAAAACCTTGGTGAAGGTTGCCTCATTTGTTTAAAATAGTTCTTAATTGGGTGAGTGATCTTTCAAGTGTAGGTTGTTGAGGGTTAACTAGAATAGTTGTAAAACTCCTTGGCTCAACCAAAGTGTGTTTGGGGTGAGGAAGGAGTGAGCCTTCACTTGTACATCTTGGTTAGCATCGCCATCTATTGAAGAGGCTATTGGATTGATATTTGGTTTGCATTTCTTATCTTTTCTCTTTAATTAAGTTTTCTTTATTGTGCTTAAATTTGATATATCTTTGTGCATCATTGTGAAATTGTTTGTACTCATTGGGTTGCACCAGGCCTTACAACACGTAATGCGAAGCAAACCAAATGAAACTTCACACTATGTACTTTTACTAGAATCGTTTCTTTAAGTACCCATGATATTAATCTTTTAACTATTATAAAAAATTTTAAAAATTAGGTTATAGTAGTTTTGCACTTGGTAACATAACATTTAAAAAAATATGATGGGCATTTTAGGTGTAATTAAGGGTGTAAATAAGCGTAATTCAATAGAGTTACTTGCAAGTTTGAGTTCTTAATGATCGAGATCGAGTTCAAATTGATCAAACAACTTGAAGAGCTCAAGTTTGAACCTAATATGTAAGTCTCGAAAATTCGTCGAGTATCAATGAGCTCAATTGAGCTTCAATATATATATATATATATATATATCAAATTTTTTATATTTATTAGTATAAAATATCTATCGTGTCCTTTGTTTAAAATTGTATAAAATATTAGTTTATATTACTTAAACTTGATTGGGCTCGATTAAACTCAATTGAACTGAATTGAGCTTAATGAGACTTGATTGGATTGACTAAGCTGAATTAATTGAGCTTGATCGTGCTGGATCTGATTGAACTCAAACAAGGTAAAATAAATTCGATTCAAATTCAAACTCAACTTTCAAGAACAAAACAAACTAGAGTTCAACTTCAAGTTTTTTCTACATGTTGATGCATCATTTTTGGCAACAAGTAACAATTAAGCATTAGTATAAATTTCCATAAATATTAGTTACAAGTCTATTATCATAATTTTCATCACTTGTTTATTAATTTTATAACAAGTGTTCCGTAATTAAATAGATAATTCAAAACATTTGTTGTACTTGCGATATTTAGTTGTCCTACTTTTTCAAAAGTGATATAAATAATCAAACATTAAATATCATACTGAACTATTTACTTGATGTTTAGAAATTTTAACAATGAATACTTAAATTTTTGTATCTGTATATATAGTTGACAATAGAAAAGATTTATATATGCTTGAGAGGGTAAAACAAGTAAAAAAGGTCATAAAGAGACATCCTTACATTTTTATAAAGGCTTTCACAAGTAAAGTCTAATATTCACAAGGAACATTTCAAGAGGATATAAAACAATTCTGAAAATCCTGCTGGCAAGGTTTAATTTTCCGAGGATATAAGCACTAATTTTTAATATTTTGAGGAACTATGAAAAATTTTCTGAAATCTTGGATTTATTTATGCTCCTCAGTCCTACCATTTCACCCCACTGGCGCGTAGTTATGCGGAGTTAGCGACGCGGAATATTGTGGACCACAAAACCACCAAGATTTGACAGCACCGCAGTCCGTCCAACCAACCCATTTCAGACTGACATAGCCGGTTGCCAATTTATAGACTAGTTCATAGGGTCAGCTACAAAAGACACCTTAATTTCAGGGACAATTCTATGGCGGAGAATCAGGTCAACTCCTTATATGGGGAGATAAAACGTGAAGCTGACAACAAACAATCACTGAAATTAAGGTGTCTTTTGTAGCTGACCCTATGAACGGAAACCTTTATGGTAGGAACCTGCCTATGGTAGGAATGCCGGCTGAGAGCGACACGTGTTGGGGGCAAAACGATCCAAACGGAGACGTTAAATTGTTGGAGAGCGCGTGCACAGGGATTCAAGTAGAAGCGTGTACGGATGGAAGCAAACAGCAGACTGACTTCCGTACTATGTTATTGCAAGTCTTTCCTTTATACCAAATATTTGGTGACCCCACTTCTTCCCCATAGCGTTTGAAGTAAGCTTCAACTTTGGCTTTCCATTATTGAAGTTCGGCTTCCACTATGGACCCGAATACTGGATGACACAATGTAACTATGTTGACCTTGGTCGATCAATCCTTGGTTTTGATGATTAACAAACTAAAATGTAGATTTGGGCTAATATTTTTATGTGAGCAATTTGTTAGAACAGATTCTTGTGGCACAAAAGAAGAAGCAAAAACAGGGCACTCATGTGGGACGTCCGAAAGGAAGCTATCGGACGTCCGAAAGGATGAAGAACATCAAGAAGGAAACTCTGTCGGACGCTCGTGAGGAAGCATCGGACGTCCGGAAGGATCGGACGCACGCATCGGACGCACATCGATCGCATCGGACGTCCGAGAAATTTCGTAAAGATTTGATGACTCTCTGACGACGTTCGGACGCAGGGTTCGGACGTCCGACAGGTGGTTCGAACGTCCGACAGGCCAACGGCTAGTTTTGACAGCATTTAATATTTGACCGTTGGAGAGCCTTTTGGAGCCATTTCTCACCTTCTATAAACACCCCAAAGCACAAGAAGACGAGACTTTTGCCAACACAAAATACAAGCTTACAAGTGAGATTTTTGAGTAGAAAGATTCTTTGTTGGTTGTATAAGGGGTTGGGGAAGTTGGGTTGTGAGGTTGCTCAAGTGAAGGTTATTCTCTAGGAGGAGTAAAACCTTGGTGAAGGTGAACCTATCACTTGAAGTGGTAAAACCTTGGTGAAGGTTGCCTCATTTGTATAAAATAGTTCTTAATTGGGTGAGTGATCTTTCAAGTGTAGGCTGTTGAGGGTTAACTAGAATTGTTGTAAAACTCCTTGGCTCAACCAAAGTGTGTTTAGGGTGAGGAAGGAGTGAGTCTTCACTTGTACATCTTGGTTAGCATCGCCATCTATTGAAGAGGCTATTGGATTGATATTTGGTTTGCATTTCTTATCTTTTCTCTTTAATTAAGTTTTCTTTATTGTGCTTAAATTTGATATATCTTTGTGCATCATTGTGAAATTGTTTGTACTCATTGGGTTGCACCAGGCCTTACAATTGGTATCAGAGCTTGGTCTCTTTTGATCAAGCTTAACCGCTTAGAGTAAAGATCATGGCAACCATAAAAGTTTCTTTTTTAGAAGGGCAATCTATTGATAGACCACCTATGTTTAATGGTTCTCATTTTAGCATGTGGAAACAAAGAATGATGATTTTCTTACAATCCGTTTATATTGAATTATGGTATGTGGTAGAAGATGGTCCTTATGAAGCCAGAATAATTGACTCTACCACCAATTTGAGTAGATTAAAGACTAGACAAGAATTGAATGAAAAAGACAAGAGATACCTTTCTTTGAATGCCACCTATGTGTATATTGTACAATGCATTAGATGTAAATGAATCTAGTAGGATTAAAGGTTGTAAATCAGCTAAAGATATTTGGGATAAATTGTGTGTATTTCATGAAGGTAACCAAGATATTAAAGAACAAAAGAAATCTTTGCTTGTTTCTCAATATGAATTTTTCAAAATGCATCCTCTTGAAAATGTTGATAAGATGTGTAGTAGATTTTGTGACATTATTGAAGATCTTAAATTGCTTGGAAAAGAATATTCTTTGGGTGAGAAAAATAGAAAGATTTTGAATGACTTGCCAAAAGAATGGGAAAACAAAATAAATGCTATAGAAGAGGCAAAGGATTTAAATTCTATGTCCATTGAATCTCTTGTGGATACCCTAACCTCTTATGAATTAAAGCTGAAATTCAAAGTGCAAGAGGAAGAAAATGCAAGAATGTATAAGAGAGGCGTAGCTTTTAAAGCATCTCAAGTGGGGGATAACCCATCCTTCATGGGTAATGAATTCATGGAAGTGGACAATGATACAACTCCTCACATCAAAAGTTCCAAGAAGACCTTCAACAAGAGATGCTCAAGAGGAGATTGCAAAATTACATGGGATGAATGCAATTCAAAAAGAAAAAAAAGAAGAGTTGGCCCAAATGGCACTAATGGCCGTTGGAGAAGATGAGGTAAGTTCTTATCACTCTTCTTGTGATGAAGATAATGAAGATGATGATGTGAAAATTCTTATGATTAAAATGCATAAAAGTTTGAGAAAATCTTATGCTAAAAATAAAGATTTGAAAAAAAAAATAAATGATTTGTTGGAAGAAAACTCCAAACTTTTTCAAGAAAACAAATGTTTGAGAATGGAAAATGATGATTTAAAAAATCAAAAAAGTGTTTTTGATTGCAAAAATAATTTGAAAAGGAAGTTGGAAGAGAAAACAAAGTTTTATGAAAAAATGTTGGAGGAACAAAATGTGTTAAAGAAAAGAATTAATGACTTGAACGAATTTCTCCAAAATGAAAAACAAACGTTTTCTCAAACAAAAGAAAGCAAATCTTTTCAAGGTACAAATAAGTTTGCTATGATAAGAAGTAAGAAAATTAGTTGCATTAAATCCACCTATGTGCAAAATACTTCTATCATGTGTCACTTTTGTTGCCAATTTGGACATATGCAAAATGATTGCTATGTAAAGAAAAATATGAGAAAAGGTATGAAATCCATGTGGATTGCTAGATCATGTTGTTCTAACTCCCAAGAACCCTATAAAAAATTACAATTGGTATCATGAAAGTTTTGTCATTCTATATGGTCTTGATTTGGAAAATAAAGGGGGAGTTTGCTTTTTGATTGATGTCAAAAGGGGGAGTAGGATTTATTGAAATTTCTTTGTATGTTGGCATTTTCTAAGGGGGAGTTTTATTTGAACTTATTTGATCAAAGAAATCTTCATTTTGTTTGTCATCATCAAAAAGGGGGAGATTGTTGACCTTGATCGATCAATCCTTGGTTTTGATGATTAACAAACTAAAATGTAGATTTGGGCTAATGTTTTTATGTGAGCAATTTGTTAGAACAGATTCTTGTGGCACAAAAGAAGAAGCAAAAACAGGGCACTCATGTGGGACGTCCGAAAGGAAGCTATCGGACGTCCGAAAGGATGAAGAACATCAAGAAGGAAACTCTGTCGGACGCTCGTGAGGAAGCATCGGACGTCCGGAAGGATCGGACGCACGCATCGGACGCACATCGATCGCATCGGACGTCCGAGAAATTTCACAAAGATTTGATGACTCTCTGACGACGTTCGGACGCATGGTTCGGACGTCCGACAGGTGGTTTGGACGCAGGGTTCGGACGTTCGACAGGTGGTTCGGACGTCCGACAGGCCAACGGCTAGTTTTGACAGCATTTAATATTTGACCGTTGGAGAGCCTTTTGGAGCCATTTCTCACCTTCTATAAACACCCCAAAGCACAAGAAGACACAAGACTTTTGCCAACACAAAATACAAGCTTACAAGTGAGATTTTTGAGTAGAAAGATTCTTTGTTGGTTGTATAAGGGGTTGGGGAAGTTGGGTTGTGAGGTTGCTCAAGTGAAGGTTATTCTCTAGGAGGAGTAAAACCTTGGTGAAGGTGAACCTATCACTTGAAGTGGTAAAACCTTGGTGAAGGTTGCCTCATTTGTATAAAATAGTTCTTAATTGGGTGAGTGATCTTTCAAGTGTAGGTTGTTGAGGGTTAACTAGAATAGTTGTAAAACTCCTTGGCTCAACCAAAGTGTGTTTGGGGTGAGGAAGGAGTGAGCCTTCACTTGTACATCTTGGTTAGCATCGCCATCTATTGAAGAGGCTATTGGATTGATATTTGGTTTGCATTTCTTATCTTTTCTCTTTAATTAAGTTTTCTTTATTGTGCTTAAATTTGATATATCTTTGTGCATCATTGTGAAATTGTTTGTACTCATTGGGTTGCACCAGGCCTTACAACACGTAATGCGAAGCAAACCAAATGAAACTTCACACTATGTACTTTTACTAGAATCGTTTCTTTAAGTACCCATGATATTAATCTTTTAACTATTATAAAAAATTTTAAAAATTAGGTTATAGTAGTTTTGCACTTGGTAACATAACATTTAAAAAAATATGATGGGCATTTTAGGTGTAATTAAGGGTGTAAATAAGCGTAATTCAATAGAGTTACTTGCAAGTTTGAGTTCTTAATGATCGAGATCGAGTTCAAATTGATCAAACAACTTGAAGAGCTCAAGTTTGAACCTAATATGTAAGTCTCGAAAATTCGTCGAGTATCAATGAGCTCAATTGAGCTTCAATATATATATATATATATATATATCAAATTTTTTATATTTATTAGTATAAAATATCTATCGTGTCCTTTGTTTAAAATTGTATAAAATATTAGTTTATATTACTTAAACTTGATTGGGCTCGATTAAACTCAATTGAACTGAATTGAGCTTAATGAGACTTGATTGGATTGACTAAGCTGAATTAATTGAGCTTGATCGTGCTGGATCTGATTGAACTCAAACAAGGTAAAATAAATTCGATTCAAATTCAAACTCAACTTTCAAGAACAAAACAAACTAGAGTTCAACTTCAAGTTTTTTCTACATGTTGATGCATCATTTTTGGCAACAAGTAACAATTAAGCATTAGTATAAATTTCCATAAATATTAGTTACAAGTCTATTATCATAATTTTCATCACTTGTTTATTAATTTTATAACAAGTGTTCCGTAATTAAATAGATAATTCAAAACATTTGTTGTACTTGCGATATTTAGTTGTCCTACTTTTTCAAAAGTGATATAAATAATCAAACATTAAATATCATACTGAACTATTTACTTGATGTTTAGAAATTTTAACAATGAATACTTAAATTTTTGTATCTGTATATATAGTTGACAATAGAAAAGATTTATATATGCTTGAGAGGGTAAAACAAGTAAAAAAGGTCATAAAGAGACATCCTTACATTTTTATAAAGGCTTTCACAAGTAAAGTCTAATATTCACAAGGAACATTTCAAGAGGATATAAAACAATTCTGAAAATCCTGCTGGCAAGGTTTAATTTTCCGAGGATATAAGCACTAATTTTTAATATTTTGAGGAACTATGAAAAATTTTCTGAAATCTTGGATTTATTTATGCTCCTCAGTCCTACCATTTCACCCCACTGGCGCGTAGTTATGCGGAGTTAGCGACGCGGAATATTGTGGACCACAAAACCACCAAGATTTGACAGCACCGCAGTCCGTCCAACCAACCCATTTCAGACTGACATAGCCGGTTGCCAATTTATAGACTAGTTCATAGGGTCAGCTACAAAAGACACCTTAATTTCAGGGACAATTCTATGGCGGAGAATCAGGTCAACTCCTTATATGGGGAGATAAAACGTGAAGCTGACAACAAACAATCACTGAAATTAAGGTGTCTTTTGTAGCTGACCCTATGAACGGAAACCTTTATGGTAGGAACCTGCCTATGGTAGGAATGCCGGCTGAGAGCGACACGTGTTGGGGGCAAAACGATCCAAACGGAGACGTTAAATTGTTGGAGAGCGCGTGCACAGGGATTCAAGTAGAAGCGTGTACGGATGGAAGCAAACAGCAGACTGACTTCCGTACTATGTTATTGCAAGTCTTTCCTTTATACCAAATATTTGGTGACCCCACTTCTTCCCCATAGCGTTTGAAGTAAGCTTCAACTTTGGCTTTCCATTATTGAAGTTCGGCTTCCACTATGGACCCGAATACTGGATGACACAATGTAACTATGTTGACCTTGGTCGATCAATCCTTGGTTTTGATGATTAACAAACTAAAATGTAGATTTGGGCTAATATTTTTATGTGAGCAATTTGTTAGAACAGATTCTTGTGGCACAAAAGAAGAAGCAAAAACAGGGCACTCATGTGGGACGTCCGAAAGGAAGCTATCGGACGTCCGAAAGGATGAAGAACATCAAGAAGGAAACTCTGTCGGACGCTCGTGAGGAAGCATCGGACGTCCGGAAGGATCGGACGCACGCATCGGACGCACATCGATCGCATCGGACGTCCGAGAAATTTCGCAAAGATTTGATGACTCTCTGACGACGTTCGGACGCATGGTTCGGACGTCCGACAGGTGGTTTGGACGCAGGGTTCGGACGTTCGACAGGTGGTTCGGACGTCCGACAGGCCAACGGCTAGTTTTGACAGCATTTAATATTTGACCGTTGGAGAGCCTTTTGGAGCCATTTCTCACCTTCTATAAACACCCCAAAGCACAAGAAGACACAAGACTTTTGCCAACACAAAATACAAGCTTACAAGTGAAATTTTTGAGTAGAAAGATTCTTTGTTGGTTGTATAAGGGGTTGGGGAAGTTGGGTTGTGAGGTTGCTCAAGTGAAGGTTATTCTCTAGGAGGAGTAAAACCTTGGTGAAGGTTAACCTATCACTTGAAGTGGTAAAACCTTGGTGAAGGTTGCCTCATTTGTATAAAATAGTTCTTAATTGGGTGAGTGATCTTTCAAGTGTAGGCTGTTGAGGGTTAACTAGAATTGTTGTAAAACTCCTTGGCTCAACCAAAGTGTGTTTGGGGTGAGGAAGGAGTGAGCCTTCACTTGTACATCTTGGTTAGCATCGCCATCTATTGAAGAGGCTATTGGATTGATATTTGGTTTGCATTTCTTATCTTTTCTCTTTAATTAAGTTTTCTTTATTGTGCTTAAATTTGATATATCTTTGTGCATCATTGTGAAATTGTTTGTACTCATTGGGTTGCACCAGGCCTTACAATTGGTATCAGAGCTTGGTCTCTTTTGATCAAGCTTAACCGCTTAGAGTAAAGATCATGGCAACCATAAAAGTTTCTTTTTTAGAAGGGCAATCTATTGATAGACCACCTATGTTTAATGGTTCTCATTTTAGCATGTGGAAACAAAGAATGATGATTTTCTTACAATCCGTTTATATTGAATTATGGTATGTGGTAGAAGATGGTCCTTATGAAGCCAGAATAATTGACTCTACCACCAATTTGAGTAGATTAAAGACTAGACAAGAATTGAATGAAAAAGACAAGAGATACCTTTCTTTGAATGCCACCTATGTGTATATTGTACAATGCATTAGATGTAAATGAATCTAGTAGGATTAAAGGTTGTAAATCAGCTAAAGATATTTGGGATAAATTGTGTGTATTTCATGAAGGTAACCAAGATATTAAAGAACAAAAGAAATCTTTGCTTGTTTCTCAATATGAATTTTTCAAAATGCATCCTCTTGAAAATGTTGATAAGATGTGTAGTAGATTTTGTGACATTATTGAAGATCTTAAATTGCTTGGAAAAGAATATTCTTTGGGTGAGAAAAATAGAAAGATTTTGAATGCATTGCCAAAAGAATGGGAAAACAAAATAAATGCTATAGAAGAGGCAAATGATTTAAATTCTATGTCCATTGAATCTCTTGTGGATACCCTAACCTCTTATGAATTAAAGCTGAAATTCAAAGTGCAAGAGGAAGAAAATGCAAGAATGTATAAGAGAGGCATAGCTTTTAAAGCATCTCAAGTGGGGGATAACCCATCCTTCATGGGTAATGAAATCATGGAAGTGGACAATGATATAACTCCTCACATCAAAAGTTTCAAGAAAATCTTCAACAAGAGATGTTCAAGAGGAGATTGCAAAATTACATGGGATGAATGCAATTCAAAAAGAGAAAAAGAAGAGTTGGCCCAAATGGCACTAATGGCCGTTGGAGAAGATGAGGTAAGTTCTTATCACTCTTCTTGTGATGAAGATAATGAAGATGATGATGTGAAAATTCTTATGATTAAAATGCATAAAAGTTTGACAAAATCTTATGCTAAAAATAAAGATTTGAAAAAAAAAATAAATGATTTGTTGGAAGAAAACTCCAAACTTTTTCAAGAAAACAAATGTTTGAGAATGGAAAATGATGATTTAAAAAATCAAAAAAGTGTTTTTGATTGCAAAAATAATTTGAAAAGGAAGTTGGAAGAGAAAACAAAGTTTTATGAAAAAATGTTGGAGGAACAAAATGTGTTAAAGAAAAGAATTAATGACTTGAACGAGTTTCTCCAAAATGAAAAACAAACGTTTTCTCAAACAAAAGAAAGCAAATCTTTTCAAGGTACAAATAAGTTTGCTATGATAAGAAGTAAGAAAATTAGTTGCATTAAATCCACCTATGTGCAAAATACTTCTATCATGTGTCACTTTTGTTGCCAATTTGGACATATGCAAAATGATTGCTATGTAAAGAAAAATATGAGAAAAGGTATGAAATCCATGTGGATTGCTAGATCATGTTGTTCTAACTCCCAAGAACCCTATAAAAAATTACAATTGGTATCATGAAAGTTTTGTCATTCTATATGGTCTTGATTTGGAAAATAAAGGGGGAGTTTGCTTTTTGATTGATGTCAAAAGGGGGAGTAGGATTTATTGAAATTTCTTTGTATGTTGGCATTTTCTAAGGGGGAGTTTTATTTGAACTTATTTGATCAAAGAAATCTTCATTTTGTTTGTCATCATCAAAAAGGGGGAGATTGTTGACCTTGGTCGATCAATCCTTGGTTTTGATGATTAACAAACCAAAATGTAGATTTGGGCTAATGTTTTTATGTGAGCAATTTGTTAGAACAGATTCTTGTGGCACAAAAGAAGAAGCAAAAACAGGGCACTCATGTGGGACGTCCGAAAGGAAGCTATCGGACGTCCGAAAGGATGAAGAACATCAAGAAGGAAACTCTGTCGGACGCTCGTGAGGAAGCATCGGACGTCCGGAAGGATCGGACGCACGCATCGGACGCACATCGATCGCATCGGACGTCCGAGAAATTTCGCAAAGATTTGATGACTCTCTGACGACGTTCGGACGCATGGTTCGGACGTCCGACAGGTGGTTTGGACGCAGGGTTCGGACGTTCGACAGGTGGTTCGGACGTCCGACAGGCCAACGGCTAGTTTTGACAGCATTTAATATTTGACCGTTGGAGAGCCTTTTGAGCCATTTCTCACCTTCTATAAACACCCCAAAGCACAAGAAGACACAAGACTTTTGCCAACACAAAATACAAGCTTACAAGTGAGATTTTTGAGTAGAAAGATTCTTTGTTGGTTGTATAAGGGGTTGGGGAAGTTGGGTTGTGAGGTTGCTCAAGTGAAGGTTATTCTCTAGGAGGAGTAAAACCTTGGTGAAGGTGAACCTATCACTTGAAGTGGTAAAACCTTGGTGAAGGTTGCCTCATTTGTTTAAAATAGTTCTTAATTGGGTGAGTGATCTTTCAAGTGTAGGTTGTTGAGGGTTAACTAGAATAGTTGTAAAACTCCTTGGCTCAACCAAAGTGTGTTTGGGGTGAGGAAGGAGTGAGCCTTCACTTGTACATCTTGGTTAGCATCGCCATCTATTGAAGAGGCTATTGGATTGATATTTGGTTTGCATTTCTTATCTTTTCTCTTTAATTAAGTTTTCTTTATTGTGCTTAAATTTGATATATCTTTGTGCATCATTGTGAAATTGTTTGTACTCATTGGGTTGCACCAGGCCTTACAACACGTAATGCGAAGCAAACCAAATGAAACTTCACACTATGTACTTTTACTAGAATCGTTTCTTTAAGTACCCATGATATTAATCTTTTAACTATTATAAAAAATTTTAAAAATTAGGTTATAGTAGTTTTGCACTTGGTAACATAACATTTAAAAAAATATGATGGGCATTTTAGGTGTAATTAAGGGTGTAAATAAGCGTAATTCAATAGAGTTACTTGCAAGTTTGAGTTCTTAATGATCGAGATCGAGTTCAAATTGATCAAACAACTTGAAGAGCTCAAGTTTGAACCTAATATGTAAGTCTCGAAAATTCGTCGAGTATCAATGAGCTCAATTGAGCTTCAATATATATATATATATATATATATCAAATTTTTTATATTTATTAGTATAAAATATCTATCGTGTCCTTTGTTTAAAATTGTATAAAATATTAGTTTATATTACTTAAACTTGATTGGGCTCGATTAAACTCAATTGAACTGAATTGAGCTTAATGAGACTTGATTGGATTGACTAAGCTGAATTAATTGAGCTTGATCGTGCTGGATCTGATTGAACTCAAACAAGGTAAAATAAATTCGATTCAAATTCAAACTCAACTTTCAAGAACAAAACAAACTAGAGTTCAACTTCAAGTTTTTTCTACATGTTGATGCATCATTTTTGGCAACAAGTAACAATTAAGCATTAGTATAAATTTCCATAAATATTAGTTACAAGTCTATTATCATAATTTTCATCACTTGTTTATTAATTTTATAACAAGTGTTCCGTAATTAAATAGATAATTCAAAACATTTGTTGTACTTGCGATATTTAGTTGTCCTACTTTTTCAAAAGTGATATAAATAATCAAACATTAAATATCATACTGAACTATTTACTTGATGTTTAGAAATTTTAACAATGAATACTTAAATTTTTGTATCTGTATATATAGTTGACAATAGAAAAGATTTATATATGCTTGAGAGGGTAAAACAAGTAAAAAAGGTCATAAAGAGACATCCTTACATTTTTATAAAGGCTTTCACAAGTAAAGTCTAATATTCACAAGGAACATTTCAAGAGGATATAAAACAATTCTGAAAATCCTGCTGGCAAGGTTTAATTTTCCGAGGATATAAGCACTAATTTTTAATATTTTGAGGAACTATGAAAAATTTTCTGAAATCTTGGATTTATTTATGCTCCTCAGTCCTACCATTTCACCCCACTGGCGCGTAGTTATGCGGAGTTAGCGACGCGGAATATTGTGGACCACAAAACCACCAAGATTTGACAGCACCGCAGTCCGTCCAACCAACCCATTTCAGACTGACATAGCCGGTTGCCAATTTATAGACTAGTTCATAGGGTCAGCTACAAAAGACACCTTAATTTCAGGGACAATTCTATGGCGGAGAATCAGGTCAACTCCTTATATGGGGAGATAAAACGTGAAGCTGACAACAAACAATCACTGAAATTAAGGTGTCTTTTGTAGCTGACCCTATGAACGGAAACCTTTATGGTAGGAACCTGCCTATGGTAGGAATGCCGGCTGAGAGCGACACGTGTTGGGGGCAAAACGATCCAAACGGAGACGTTAAATTGTTGGAGAGCGCGTGCACAGGGATTCAAGTAGAAGCGTGTACGGATGGAAGCAAATAGCAGACTGACTTCCGTACTATGTTATTGCAAGTCTTTCCTTTATACCAAATATTTGGTGACCCCACTTCTTCCCCATAGCGTTTGAAGTAAGCTTCAACTTTGGCTTTCCATTATTGAAGTTCGGCTTCCACTATGGACCCGAATACTGGATGACACAATGTAACTATGTTGACCTTGGTCGATCAATCCTTGGTTTTGATGATTAACAAACTAAAATGTAGATTTGGGCTAATATTTTTATGTGAGCAATTTGTTAGAACAGATTCTTGTGGCACAAAAGAAGAAGCAAAAACAGGGCACTCATGTGGGACGTCCGAAAGGAAGCTATCGGACGTCCGAAAGGATGAAGAACATCAAGAAGGAAACTCTGTCGGACGCTCGTGAGGAAGCATCGGACGTCCGGAAGGATCGGACGCACGCATCGGACGCACATCGATCGCATCGGACGTCCGAGAAATTTCGCAAAGATTTGATGACTCTCTGACGACGTTCGGACGCATGGTTCGGACGTCCGACAGGTGGTTTGGACGCAGGGTTCGGACGTTCGACAGGTGGTTCGGACGTCCGACAGGCCAACGGCTAGTTTTGACAGCATTTAATATTTGACCGTTGGAGAGCCTTTTGGAGCCATTTCTCACCTTCTATAAACACCCCAAAGCACAAGAAGACACAAGACTTTTGCCAACACAAAATACAAGCTTACAAGTGAGATTTTTGAGTAGAAAGATTCTTTGTTGGTTGTATAAGGGGTTGGGGAAGTTGGGTTGTGAGGTTGCTCAAGTGAAGGTTATTCTCTAGGAGGAGTAAAACCTTGGTGAAGGTGAACCTATCACTTGAAGTGGTAAAACCTTGGTGAAGGTTGCCTCATTTGTATAAAATAGTTCTTAATTGGGTGAGTGATCTTTCAAGTGTAGGCTGTTGAGGGTTAACTAGAATTGTTGTAAAACTCCTTGGCTCAACCAAAGTGTGTTTGGGGTGAGGAAGGAGTGAGCCTTCACTTGTACATCTTGGTTAGCATCGCCATCTATTGAAGAGGCTATTGGATTGATATTTGGTTTGCATTTCTTATCTTTTCTCTTTAATTAAGTTTTCTTTATTGTGCTTAAATTTGATATATCTTTGTGCATCATTGTGAAATTGTTTGTACTCATTGGGTTGCACCAGGCCTTACAATTGGTATCAGAGCTTGGTCTCTTTTGATCAAGCTTAACCGCTTAGAGTAAAGATCATGGCAACCATAAAAGTTTCTTTTTTAGAAGGGCAATCTATTGATAGACCACCTATGTTTAATGGTTCTCATTTTAGCATGTGGAAACAAAGAATGATGATTTTCTTACAATCCGTTTATATTGAATTATGGTATGTGGTAGAAGATGGTCCTTATGAAGCCAGAATAATTGACTCTACCACCAATTTGAGTAGATTAAAGACTAGACAAGAATTGAATGAAAAAGACAAGAGATACCTTTCTTTGAATGCCAACCTATGTGTATATTGTACAATGCATTAGATGTAAATGAATCTAGTAGGATTAAAGGTTGTAAATCAGCTAAAGATATTTGGGATAAATTGTGTGTATTTCATGAAGGTAACCAAGATATTAAAGAACAAAAGAAATCTTTGCTTGTTTCTCAATATGAATTTTTCAAAATGCATCCTCTTGAAAATGTTGATGAGATGTGTAGTAGATTTTGTGACATTATTGAAGATCTTAAATTGCTTGGAAAAGAATATTCTTTGGGTGAGAAAAATAGAAAGATTTTGAATGCCTTGCCAAAAGAATGGGAAAACAAAATAAATGCTATAGAAGAGGCAAAGGATTTAAATTCTATGTCCATTGAATCTCCTGTGGATACCCTAACCTCTTATGAATTAAAGCTGAAATTCAAAGTGCAAGAGGAAGAAAATGCAAGAATGTATAAGAGAGGCATAGCTTTTAAAGCATCTCAAGTGGGGGATAACCCATCCTTCATGGGTAATGAAATCATGGAAGTGGACAATGATATAACTCCTCACATCAAAAGTTTCAAGAAGATCTTCAACAAGAGATGTTCAAGAGGAGATTGCAAAATTACATGGGATGAATGCAATTCAAAAAGAGAAAAAGAAGAGTTGGCCCAAATGGCACTAATGGCCGTTGGAGAAGATGAGGTAAGTTCTTATCACTCTTCTTGTGATGAAGATAATGAAGATGATGATGTGAAAATTCTTATGATTAAAATGCATAAAAGTTTGAGAAAATCTTATGCTAAAAATAAAGATTTGAAAACAAAAATAAATGATTTGTTGGAAGAAAACTCCAAACTTTTTCAAGAAAACAAATGTTTGAGAATGGAAAATGATGATTTAAAAAATCAAAAAAGTGTTTTTGATTGCAAAAATAATTTGAAAAGGAAGTTGGAAGAGAAAACAAAGTTTTATGAAAAAATGTTGGAGGAACAAAATGTGTTAAAGAAAAGAATTAATGACTTGAACGAGTTTCTCCAAAATGAAAAACAAACGTTTTCTCAAACAAAAGAAAGCAAATCTTTTCAAGGTACAAATAAGTTTGCTATGATAAGAAGTAAGAAAATTAGTTGCATTAAATCCACCTATGTGCAAAATACTTCTATCATGTGTCACTTTTGTTGCCAATTTGGACATATGCAAAATGATTGCTATGTAAAGAAAAATATGAGAAAAGGTATGAAATCCATGTGGATTGCTAGATCATGTTGTACTAACTCCCAAGAACCCTATAAAAAATTACAATTGGTATCATGAAAGTTTTGTCATTCTATATGGTCTTGATTTGAAAAATAAAGGGGGAGTTTGCTTTTTGATTGATATCAAAAGGGGGAGTAGGATTTATTGAAATTTCTTGTATGTTGGCATTTTCTAAGGGGGAGTTTTATTTGAACTTATTTGATCAAAGAAATCTTCATTTTGTTTGTCATCATCAAAAAGGGGGAGATTGTTGACCTTGGTCGATCAATCCTTGGTTTTGATGATTAACAAACTAAAATGTAGATTTGGGCTAATGTTTTTATGTGAGCAATTTGTTAGAACAGATTCTTGTGGCACAAAAGAAGAAGCAAAAACAGGGCACTCATGTGGGACGTCCGAAAGGAAGCTATCGGACGTCCGAAAGGATGAAGAACATCAAGAAGGAAACTCTGTCGGACGCTCGTGAGGAAGCATCGGACGTCCGGAAGGATCGGACGCACGCATCGGACGCACATCGATCGCATCGGACGTCCGAGAAATTTCGCAAAGATTTGATGACTCTCTGACGACGTTCGGACGCATGGTTCGGACGTCCGACAGGTGGTTTGGACGCAGGGTTCGGACGTTCGACAGGTGGTTCGGACGTCCGACAGGCCAACGGCTAGTTTTGACAGCATTTAATATTTGACCGTTGGAGAGTCTTTTGGAGCCATTTCTCACCTTCTATAAACACCCCAAAGCACAAGAAGACAAGACTTTTGCCAACACAAAATACAAGCTTACAAGTGAGATTTTTGAGTAGAAAGATTCTTTGTTGGTTGTATAAGGGGTTGGGGAAGTTGGGTTGTGAGGTTGCTCAAGTGAAGGTTATTCTCTAGGAGGAGTAAAACCTTGGTGAAGGTGAACCTATCACTTGAAGTGGTAAAACCTTGGTGAAGGTTGCCTCATTTGTATAAAATAGTTCTTAATTGGGTGAGTGATCTTTCAAGTGTAGGCTGTTGAGGGTTAACTAGAATTGTTGTAAAACTCCTTGGCTCAACCAAAGTGTGTTTGGGGTGAGGAAGGAGTGAGTCTTCACTTGTACATCTTGGTTAGCATCGCCATCTATTGAAGAGGCTATTGGATTGATATTTGGTTTGCATTTCTTATCTTTTCTCTTTAATTAAGTTTTCTTTATTGTGCTTAAATTTGATATATCTTTGTGCATCATTATGAAATTGTTTGTACTCATTGGGTTGCACCAGGCCTTACAAACTACATTCATTTTATATTCATTTTTACATTACATATGCATGTCATTCTTTTTAGTGGTTGCACCTTATATTCGTGAACTATCTGCAGAAAAAAAATAAAATTTTAGACTATACTAAATTTGTTATACCAAATATGTTATTCTTATTATTGTATTATTTGTTACGCCACTTTTCTCATTTTGTTAGGTCTACATTAATGCAAGTTTAATTCTTATTATGTCTCGTGTATCAGAAAATACATATTATCTTATTGACGTTGATACGTCCAATAGGTAATCAAATTGATGCTAAAATTTTAGAATGAATAAGTTGCTTTTGCATAACTGTTGTAAAGGTTTCTTGAGACTTTATGAATTATTCTTCTTGCGTTTGCAAAAATAATTTGATTACAATTTTATAGGTTACTTTCCTATATTTCAATTTTATCCTAAAGGGTAATTTGCTGTTCAACCTAATTTTATTCCAATTTTATCCAACTAGTAAATTAACTTATGAAAAATAGTGAAGTGGATAATTTATGGAGGCAAGCCGTAAATAGTGGGTGGTTAACTGTAAAACGCCTTTATGTTTATTTTATTTCGAGAAATAAATTTGTTTTTGAGAAAATGGGTACTCTTTCCTTATAATGCAGAAAAGCCATAAACAGCGACTGTTTTATTAGAAAACGGGCTTATTTTCTTTTTTTTTCGAAAAGAAAATTTGTTTTTGGAAAAATGAGTGTTAAAATAAATTTTCTTTTAATCTGATCAATAAATTTTATCTAGACATCCATACAAAAATTTATTTATCGGATAAAATAAAAATAAACCTGTTTTTGAATACAACACTAGCTCTTTATGGCTTTCCGCCATTATAAGAATAGAGTACACATTTTTCCATAAAAAAAATTTATGGATAAAATAAAATTCTGCATAAACCCATTTTTCAATAAAACACTAGCTCTTTATGACTTTCCTCCATTATAAGAACACAGTACCCGTTTTTCTCATAAAAAATTTTATTTATCGGATCAAATAAAAATAAACCCGTTTTTCAATAAAACACTAGCTTTTTATGACTTTTTTCCATTATAAGAACAGCGTACCCATTTTTCTATAAATAAAAAATTTTATTTATCGGCTAAACTAAAAATAAACACATTTTTCTATAAAATACTAGCTCTTCCTGACTTTCCTCCATTATAAGAATAGAGTACCCATTTTTGCATACAAAAATTTTATTTATCGGATAAAATAAAAATAGATCCTGAAATAGCGTAACAATTAATACACTAATAAGAATAACAGAGTTGGTATAACAAAATTAGTATAGTCCAGAATTTTTTTTTCTGCAGATAGTTCACGAATATGAGATTGAACCACTAAAAAAAAGACATCTATATCTATCTATATCTATATAAATTTGAGAAAGAATTTTTAGCAACAAACCTTCACACGTCTTCCCACTACCAATTCTATTTTTCTAGCATTTCACATTTAATTTAATTTATAAAATATATTTCTCTTAACTTCCACATCTACTCTTCACATTTGAAATTGTTAGTTACTTTTTAAAATCATTTCATTTCAAATTGTTGGTTAATGTGCATGTTATCTTATTTGTACTTCAACCTATCACGTTTTCGATTACCTTGCGTTATTTATGATTCTACTCCAATTAAAACTTCTATAAGACCATAACAAGAGATAACAAATATGACATCCTTTCATGCTTTTTTATTAATTTAAATAAGTAAGATTATTTACACTATATTTTTGTTATTCACACTTCAATAATCATTTTGATCATATAGTTTTCATTAATTAGACTATATGATAAAACAAATGGTGGAATTACAAATAATAAAAAATGGAGTGCAAATAACATTTTTCTAAATAAGAAGTGCCTTCCATGCCTTTCTAATTTAAATAAGTAAGAAGTGGCTCCACTTATATAGGAATTTGGTTTGAAATTTATTAGTGGGAAGGTAAATAAAGAGAAAACATTACCAAACTTAGTAAAAGTAAAAAAGTAAAAAATAATATTTTATCTTTTAACTTAGTAATCCTAAGTAAAATAGCAAAATTATACAGAAAACAAAAGGAAATAATGTCGTGGATTTAAAAAATCAAGAATGGTACCATTCATGAAATCTAAATTATGAAATCACTAAATAAAAAAAAAAGTACTACTGGCCTTTTAACGTGGAAATTTTTTTTTGATAAATATGATAATAACAACACCAATTCTACCAAAAATTTTTAAAAAAAGTAACATTATAGTTTAAGAAAAAAATATAGAACATTCGACTCTAAAATACTACTTAATTTGTATATATCTAACCCAAATTTGACCCTGATTAGATTTGAATAAGAATGTAAAACCCAAACACTAAGGATAACTTTTGGTATCATTAATTATTTTATGTATTCTTATTACCGTCTTCATATGTAAATATGTATTTGCTATGTTAAATATATATATATTGATTGTAGTACTTGAGAATATTATAGATATTATCAGTTTTTCATTTCCATTTTTAGATACTAATAATTGCAACCATTGTAATCAATTTTCAATTTTATATTTTCATTATGA
Source organism: Coffea eugenioides (assembly GCF_003713205.1). Classification (NCBI taxonomy): domain Eukaryota; kingdom Viridiplantae; phylum Streptophyta; class Magnoliopsida; order Gentianales; family Rubiaceae; genus Coffea; species Coffea eugenioides. The sequence goes on along the minus strand of NW_020863266.1, from coordinate 12,644 downwards.
TAGGTAAAGTTAAATATATTGGGTGCATAGATATGAATTTAGAAGTTGGGTATGGGAGGAGAAGGGAGGGAAGAAAATGGTGAGGAGTTGAAAAGTGGCGAGAAAAGTTGAAGAAGAAATGTGGGTTACAAGGATGGGCAGAGTAGGGAGAGAAGAAGAAAGGGGATTGCAGGGATATGACAGAGATGACAAAAAAAAAAAAAATAGAGAGAGTGGTACCATGATAGAAGATACGAAAGTCGTAGAAGGCATCTTATGACTAGCTGACGGATAAGAAAAGAGAGATATGATGGTGATTTTTAATAATTTTGAGAACTCTAAAATATATATTACAGAGATTTTTTTTGTTAGGATCCAAACACGGAATAAATAACTATTGAGATATCAAGTGCACAACAATTTAATGGCAAATAAGCCACAAGCATGAAAGATAAACGACACACAATATTTAACGTGGTTCGGCTCCACCATTGAGCCTACGTCCACGGAGAGAAACCTGTTCTTTATTATGAGAGGAAAACCCTATACAAGAATACAACTTGAACCAAACCCAACCCTTGTATACCATCTCTCATCTCTCAAGAACTCTCTCTCACACCCCATGTATAAGGCTATATGATGCCCCTTATGTCTCCTTGTGTGTTTCTTTTGTGTGTTTCTCTGTGTAGTATGTCAACCCATCTATTTATAGGGAATATTACTGTCAAAAAATCAAATAACAATTGGAAATCAATACTATTTTCTAAACTTACATAGAATAACTTCTAATCCTAAACTAAATAGAATATTTCTTGGCTACTACTTCAAGTAACTAAAACCAATTAGGAAACTAGTTACTTCCACACAAAATAAGAATTCTACCTAAAAGAAATTAAACCAATTTCCTAACATTTTTCAATATACGTTAAAGTATATAAAAAAAAAGCTAATCTAAATGCAGTCAACAATTTTAGAGGTACAAGACAGGAGAAAGATTTTTTTTTTCTAAAAAATGGAAGAAAATAAATTGGTTATAATTTATTTTTTTATATTATAAGTTTTGATATATGGGTATGACATAATATGTTTTGTTGGGTACTGATAAATTGATTTTTTTTAGAAAACTCTTCTCACCTTACCACCCAACCTAACCCTCTCCTTAAATGCGTTAACAATTTCTCTATCATGTAAATCATTATAAATTAAAATTTTTTCAACATGTTAAACATGCACTTCTTTAAACTTTTTAATCTATATATATATATTATTCTGTACCACAATATATAAATATATACAATATTATTTTAATTTGAAATATAATCCAGTGCATAGCACGGGTCAAAATACTAATATATATGTATTGCAGAAGGAATTTTGGATAAGAAGCTTTCCAAATTGTCATGTTGTATGAATACTATTTTATTACAATTTTACATTTCTAAAATTAAGAAATGTTTACCTGACAACTAATCCTATAACTGGTCGTACAAATCCTATAATCATGCTCATGTTTGTCCCACATTTCCCTCACGTTTTCCCTCCTAACCCATAAAATTAAAACTCCTAAATTTTAACTAACAGATAATAACTACCCATGTAAAATAATATCTGCAAATTCCAATTAATGTCTCACATTTACTGCTGATTTTACTGAGACTAATAACTAACAGTTATTACTGACATTCACATCTCACACTTACCACAATACTCATAGTAATAACTAACTGTTAATTTAAGAAATTCGTAACTAGGAAAGTCACATATCCAAAATTTAGGAGCATGTTTCAATTATAATTTTCACAATTCAACGTATTTTATAGTCATAATATAGTTTACTCTCACAATCATTTACAAAACTGATGCTCACTAATCCAATTCACCCATTTCATTTTTCATCATATAAATTCAATACAGTGAAAAAATTATGTTTCATATATTCACCATAGATAAATCTCAGTTACAAACATTTCAGTCAGTGACAAAGCCAACATTTTATTTTAGAGGGGCTAAAATGGGTACTCTGTTTTTATAATAGAGGAAACCCATAATGAGTTACTATTTTACTGAAAAATTGATTTATTTTTATTTCATCCGATAAATAAATTTGTTTATGCAAAAATGGGTAATCTGTTCTTATAATGGAGCAAAGCCATAAAGAGCTAGTGTTTTATTCAAAAACGAATTTTTATGCTTTTTATCCGATAAATAAATTTGTTTATGTGAAAATTGGTGTTAAAGAGGTGGTATTTGATGGAAAAATGATACTTTACGATACCAATGGATAACAGTTCAAACACAATCACAGATTTGACATTTAAAATAATGAAGAATCGGTTCCGTTTGGATTAGATATTTTTCGGGATATTTTTTTAAAAACAGCACTATAGCCTTCGAACATGAACTACAAGTATTGTACGTATCTACTATTATTTTCCCTTTTAGACCGTTCCTTTTGACTTATGTGCTTTCTCATAGAACATTTTCATTCATTTTTTTAAAAAGCAAAAAATATTAATTAAATATGTACAAATCGAAAAAAAATACTATTTTAATTATTGTCACTTTGCTCATATGTTGCAAGACTGATAAGAAAACCGTGAAGCGTTGCTATTTTTATGAATGATAACTTTTCCTATAAATGGCTAGCTCTTTATGGCTTTCCTTTATTATATGTCAATGCACCTGTTTTTAACGACCATTTTACATCTCATTTATTGAGTACTTTAAATAATGATATTCAGAATGTTTCTTTCCCTTTTATACCAACTACTTTAACTTGTGGATTTTTGTGCTCTGAGGAAAAATGTTTTCGCTTTGTTTCTTTTAAAACTCCAAAAGAAAAAATTAATTTCCCTACAAATTTCAAAAATACTTATTTATTCATATACGATCAAGTATGTATACAAGTATATTAACAGTACATACTAAGTAAGGTACTCAGTTTTAATCATTAATAATACATTTTAGTGTTATTTCAAATAACACTAAAATATGGCCTTCGTATAAGTTTTTTAAGCATAATACAATATTTTAGCCATACATTAGCATATTTTTGTCATTAATCAAATTAACTATGTTATCAGTAAAAATCACTATTTATGTATACAAACAAACTTTTACTTCAAATAAACTTACACCCTCAAAAGTATATTTGCGATATACTTTTGTAATTTATCTCTTTAAAAAGTATGTTTCATATTACTTACAATTTACCTTTTCGATTGCAAAACTTACTAATTTATTACGTTAACTTACTATTTTAGATGAGAAATTTAATCCCTTATTTTTACCTATAATCCTATTCAAATGGATAGGTCTAACGGGTAATCAAATGGTCGCTAAAATTTTTATAACCAATTACATCATGTCTAAAACTATTTTGTTTACCGTAACGATAGTTATGAGACCATTTTACCGGATGCTTAAGCTGAACCCTTGGGTACTAAATTTATATGTGTATATAAATATAATGAAGGCTTCAATATCTTTGTGTTTCGCGTTGCTGTTGAACTACTACGTTTACCTCTGCTCCACTTTTCCTTCTTTCAAGTTATTATCCCTGACACGTGTGACATTTACATTTATTATTTGTTAAAACTTCAGTACCTTCTTTACGCATATTTCTTTGTCCAAGGCATTTCCAATATTTTTCCGTTCCTAACGGGTACAACTGCAAATGCATAAATGCCAGTGGTTCTGACGTGTAATTACCCTTCCCTACCCCAACCTACTGATTTGGAAAACGGAAGTCTGAACTTGTGCTTTTTTTGCTTCTGGCCACAGACCAAAATTTGAGATTTGCTCTTCACGCGTTCTCCAACAATTTAACATCTCCGTTTGCAATCCATCCACCTGCAACACGTGTCGGCCTCTGGAGGCCTTCCTACCATAGGCACGGTCAACGCGTTCCTACCATAAAGGTATCCCCCTATGAACTAGTCTATAAATTGGCAACCGGCTATGTCAGTCTGAAATGGGTTGGTTGGACGGACTGCGGTGCTGTCAAATCTTGGTGGTTTTGTGGTCCACAATATTCCGCGTCGCTAACTCCGCATAACTACGCGCCAGTGGGGTGAAATGGTAGGACTGAGGAGCATAAATAAATCCAAGATTTCAGAAAATTTTTCATAGTTCCTCAAAATATTAAAAATTAGTGCTTATATCCTCGGAAAATTAAACCTTGCCAGCAGGATTTTCAGAATTGTTTTATATCCTCTTGAAATGTTCCTTGTGAATATTAGACTTTACTTGTGAAAGCCTTTATAAAAATGTAAGGATGTCTCTTTATGACCTTTTTTACTTGTTTTACCCTCTCAAGCATATATAAATCTTTTCTATTGTCAACTATATATACAGATACAAAAATTTAAGTATTCATTGTTAAAATTTCTAAACATCAAGTAAATAGTTCAGTATGATATTTAATGTTTGATTATTTATATCACTTTTGAAAAAGTAGGATAACTAAATATCGCAAGTACAAAAAATGTTTTGAATTATCTATTTAATTACGGAACACTTGTTATAAAATTAATAAACAAGTGATGAAAATTATGATAATAGAATTGTAACTAATATTTATGGAAATTTATACTAATGCTTAATTGTTACTTGTTGCCAAAAATGATGCATCAACATGTAGAAAAAACTTGAAGTTGAACCCTAGTTTGTTTTGTTCTTGAAAGTTGAGTTTGAATTTGAATCGAATTTATTTTACCTTGTTTGAGTTCAATCAGATCCAGCACGATCAAGCTCAATTAATTGAGCTTAGTCAATCCAATCAAGTCTCATTAAGCTCAAATCAGTTCAATTGAGTTTAATCGAGTCCAATCAAGTTTAAGTAATATAAACTAATATTTTATACAATTTTAAACAAAGGACACGATAGATATTTTATACTAATAAATATAAAAAATTTGATATATATATATATATATATATATATATTGAAGCTCAATTGAGCTCATTGATACTCGACGAATTTTCGAGACTTACATATTAGGTTCAAACTTGAGCTCTTCAAGTTGTTCGATCTATTTGAACTCGATCTCGATCATTAAGAACTCAAACTTGCAAGTAACTCTATTGAATTACGCTTATTTACACCCTTAATTACACCTAAAATGCCCATCATGTTTTTTTAAATGTTATGTTACCAAGTGCAAAACTACTATAACCTAATTTTTAAAATTTTTTGTAATAGTTAAAAGATTAATATCATGGGTACTTAAAGAAACGATTCTAGTAAAAGTACATAGTGTGAAGTTTCATTTGGTTTGCTTCGCATTACGTGTTGTAGAAATACATTTATATTTGGTATGAAAATGAATATTAATCAATGATACAAGAACGGGCCTATTAGAATAAAATTTTAAATTTGGATTTAAGTAGGCATGTTAATTAGTAAAATCTTATCTAGATCCAATTCAGACCCAGTATACTTGGGTAAAGTTTGGGTTTAATTTCTCAAATCCAACCTTTACACAGACCCAAACCCCTATTAGAGAGTCATGGGTCTAGTAGAATCTAATTTTTTACTATCTATACCCAAATCCAGATCCAAACTAGACTCTACTCAGATTTATGTATAAATTACATATATATATAGATATACACACAAACATATACATACATGTATATAAAATCTAATATTCTATAGTCATTGGATTAAATTCATTAAGATTTTATGACTGTTAAATTAAAAGATATGCTTTTAATATAAAAAAAATCGCCTAATCCCGCCCATCTATTGTGTGACTCAATTAGGGGTGCAAACGAACCGACCTTGAGTCGAACTTTGGCTAATCGAGCCGAGCTCGAGTTAATTTTGTGAAGCTCGAGATTAAAAAATAAAAAAATAATTATTATTATTTTATTTTAAAAATATAAAAAATAATTATTTATTTTTAAAAATGAATAAAATAATAATTTTTTAACAAATAATAAAATATTAGGGATATATATGTAATTTTACTATTAAAATAAAAATAAAAAATATATATATAATTGAGCTCGCGAACCAACGAGTTTAATGTTTTTGAGTTCGAACTCGAGCTCGAGATCGACTTAATTAGCTCGAGCTCGACTCGAACTCGATATTAACGAGCTCGAGTCGAGCTCGTATTCGAGCCGCTCGCGATTCGAGCCGCTCGCGATCGGATCGCGAGCGGCTCGATTCGTGAACACCCCTAGACTCAATGGACGTAGATGAAGTTTTGAAAATAAAAAAAAAGTAGTTGATACTAGTTCTTTCTTTGAGTTCATAATATTGTATTCAACTTATTGAATGTTAATTTTATTATTTGAAAATAAAATTATATGATATTTATGTTATTTTTAAACTCTAAATATTTGTAAAATATTTTTACTTTAGTTCTTTATTGTATGTTCAAAAAAGTATCCAAGAATGCCCAAACCCATGAGGATACGCGTCTAGATTTACTTTTTCAGGCTTACAAGGGTTTCTATATCTAATTAAATATAATGGGCCTAAATTTGGATTAAAGGAATCTAATCAAATCTTACCCGTTAACATGCATTAATATAAGAAACCTAAATACAAGTATGTTATTGGCTAACTTTTCCCTCTTATTAAATATGTTCCGAAATGATATGAGGATCATATATATATATATTCAGAAAGCGAGGTATTTAGTGCAAATAATTGAACTAATCATTAGGTTTCAATGCAAATCAACTTATAAATTAGTAAATTTTAATATAACCAATATAAATAAATTTTAGTTATATGAAATAATTAAATTTATCCAAATAAATTGGAAACACTTTTGTGTAATTGTCTACAATTCCCTTGTAATTTTTTCTCCATATTAATTTTAAAATCCTGTCATAGAAGCATATTATTCTTTATTTTGAAAACAATGCATGCTCCCGGGCCAGAGAGATAATCACCTATTAGGCGCGTTGTCTGTCAAGGCAAGCGCCTTTTCTTTTGACAGTGTGCACCGGTTATTACCTCCGCGTTGAACAGCTCTTTGTCTAGTTGTCATTTTAATCCTCTCTCTACTATAAATACGCTGATGTCAGCATCAACACGTGTCTTTCTCAAGTTTATTCTCCATCTATGTGGAGTTGACTCAATTCTCCATAGAAGTTTGATCCTTTCTTCATAATCCTCTTTGGGTTGATACAAGTAATCCTCAGCCAAATACCAAACTTTCACAAGCTTTCTTCATGACAACATTAGTGTCCTTCCAAAAAGAAAAAAAAAAAGATTCTGGGCTCTCAAAATATCTACTTATTCTGTGGCCTTAAGTAAAAAAAGCCAAGCATGACGAGACAATTGTCAAACTGCTGATTAATGTACATTGCATCCCTATCTCATTGAGAAAGAAAAGAACGAGACCACAAAGAACTTACCAGTACAATGTAATTGATGTACGCCAAACTCGTTTAAAAAGAGAGAGTGAGGCCAACCGACTCGAATTCCCGTCTCACAAATGGGAGAAGAACTTAGCAGTACTCCCACGGTTATGCTAAGGGATAATATCAAAAAGGGTTAATTTCACATACCTCTCTTGAGGTTTTTGACAACTACGGAAAGCTCCTCTCAAGTTTTAAAAATTATACATATCTTTACTATTTTCACTATTTAAATAACATTCTAGACTAAAAAAAACTATACTTTTTCTCAAAATTTCTATAATGCTCTTGAGTTATAATTTATAACAAAAATGTAAAGGAAAAAAATGGTTTACAATCTCTATTTCATTTATCTATATTTGCTATCACTATTACCTATCCACCAAAATCCAAATTATCATTAAATAAACACTTATTTTTGTTCTACTTTTTTCTTTTACCTAAAAATTTTTTATGCATACTATTGTATCGACTATAAACGCTATATCTGTTACTCAAAAACTTATCTACAATCTTATATCAATATCGGATTTTACTTAATACACAACAATATTTATCAATATCTCTAAATTTCAATTTTATGGCTACCACCTTTTTAATACAAAAAAATCTAAACCATCACTACTAATATCAATATCCAATATACTCCGTTGGCACAGAGTTCAAAATCAATCAAATTCTCTCTATAGGAATAACATCAATAATTGTAAATAATAGAACACAATGTATTATAAATATATATACCAAGAACACTTTTTTCATTGCAACATAATACTACAATCTATATTTAGTTCTTATTCCACTTCCTATGCTTATTTTTTTTGTAACACTGTCACTATCTTCATCTCCATCTAGTTTGATAATGAAATTAGCACACAATTTTATCATTTGATAATTTCAATTTGCTAATGCCTATCAAAAATTGAAAAAAAAAGGGCGTAGGGAAACTATTTAACAATAATGAAAAATCGAGAATTGCGAATATATACCAAGATATGTAAGTATTGGTGGTTTTTTAGCAGCGACAGTACACATTTGATTGATATAATAAATAAATGAGTTTGAAATGAAAATAGATGTAAGTGGAAAAGAATAGATAGTTAAATGGAGAAACCTGTAATTTAAATTATTGGTTGATAATAGATGAGAGAGTTTTAATATTTGATAAAGTTTATCAATGAATTGAAATTTAATAAAGGGCATTGTTGTCTTTTTATCACACCAAGGGAGGTTTCTGTAATTATGTAAACCTCAAGGGAGCCGAGTGAAATTGTCAAAAATTTCAGGAGAGGTTTCTAAAATTATCCCTATCAAATAGCTGCCTCAAAGTTTCTAATAATTACATTTAAATGCCCTCTAATATAGAAAATTACATTGCTCCCCCTTTTTAGGTAGATGTGACTGAATGTACCATCGATAAGGGTGTTTTTATGGGAGATTAGTGATGTTACAAAGGGTTTAGTTAATGTACCATCGAAAAAGTATGGTTTTATGGGAACAAGATGAATGATGCAAAATCTTGAACAAATGGATTGATTAACTTGTTTAGTTAATTGAAATCATGTGCACCTCCAATAACAATATCTTCTTTTTTTTCTTTTTCCCCTAAGGCGCGGTGCATCAAGACATTTGCTTTCAGCAAAACTCAGATGAGCATCATGCATGTTCTATTTATCAAAAAAAAGAAGAATTGTATTTGGATAGTTGATTATTTGGAATAATTTTTTGAAAAAAATATTGTGGTACTTTTTTAATGTGCTGTATGTGAAATAAAAGATAATTAAAAAATATGTTAATGAAACAAACAAATAAATTTTGACAAATAATCTACTACGCAAACAAAAGTATTTGGAGGTTGAGGCAACAGACGGGATATTTTTTTTTTCCCATTACAATCTCAGTTGGGAATAGTTCAGCATAAATTATCCAAACTGACCAACTACTTCCTGCAACAAGAAAATGCGATTTAATCATGTGATACAGACGTTAATCACTAAGCAAGATTAGCATGCTTGAGGGCCCTGAAAATATCTACTTGTTCAGTGGTCTTCTATAAAAAGCCAACCGTGATGAGATAATTATCAAACTGCTAGTGCTGATTAATGTACATTTACCTTGTTGAAAAAGAAAGAATTAGACCTACTTGGCTTGAATTTACATCTGACAAATGTGTTACGTAATTGGAAAAGAAATTCACTAATTTTCCTTTCAACTTCATTTGTATAAGTTGAAATGTATAGAACTTTAGTAATATTTTTATAGTTTATTTTTTCACTAATAAATTTTTTCCCTAATCATGTAAAATAAGCGGGATGTTTTTCTCTATCTAAAAATATGTAATTGTGGAGATAAAATTTAACAAGACTTGTAAAATGAAATTAATTCTTTTGTTAATATCTACATATTTATTATATATCTTTCTAAGTATAATAATTAGTATCTAAAAGTACTTTATTAAATTAATACACACCGGTTCAACTAGTGATCCAATTCCTCTGTTGGACTCCTTATCAAGTCAAGTTTAATAACTATGCTTCTCCAACTAGAAAATACAACTTAATCATGAGATACTCATGTTCATCACTGAATAAGATTAGTATCCTTGTGAGCTCTCAAAATATCTACTTATTTTGTGGCCTTACGTAAAAAGCCAATTGTGACGAGACAATTGTCAAACTGCTCATTATTGTACTTTTTTTTATATGATAGATTTGATACTATAATTATTTGTATTCTACGTTAAGAGGAGGGGATCTAAAGAGATCAACGGAAACTCGTCCACCCTGACGAGTGCATAGGCACCCACTAGCAAAATATTTCTAACAAAGTCTGAATATTAGAATGCAAACCAAGAATTTAATCCTTGACCTATATTCAAATAAAACTTTCTTGACGGCCAACTACTCTGTTACTCTAGCAGCAGAGTAGTTGGTTTGTTGATTGGCGTACATTGCACGCCTTTGATATGTGTAATATTGCACACCTACCCCAGCAGAAAACAACGATGTACTATGTACCATGTACTGCGTGATTGTGAAAGACTGGGCAGTAGTCCCAGAAAGAACTTATCAGCACTATGTAATTAATGTACACCACTCGTTGAGAAAGAGAGAATGAACGTACTATGTAATTAGTACTAATTAATGTACACTTCCCTTGTTGAAATCATATATATATATATATATATATAATAAAGTTGTATTTCTATTCTTATCCCTTTATGTTTTCTCTTTTCTATGTGGCTTAACGAGACGGCAATTAGTTTCCTACGTGGCTTGCTCCTTTTTTGTCTAGATATATATCAATTCTTATTTCCTATAAGAATTCTTAATATTATATGATTCTTATTTCCTACCGAAAAAATGAACTGGAAAGTAATGCGATATAAATAAAAGAGACACAAATATCTCTATTAGATATATCTCCAAATTCATGCCAATAATTTGTATACTGCATAGGGAACCGAAGTAAATAAGAATTGTTATCACTACAAGAAGTAGAAAAGTAACTAATTTCAAAAGGAATCATTAATAACAGAAGTCAATATCTGATGTTGGAAATAAGATTCTTAATAAATTTTATTATTAAGTGCGTTATCAAGACATAGTGCATAGCACGAAATTTATGGAAAAGAAAAAGTTAATTGAATCCAATTAACTATATGTATTTGACCCATACGGTCAAATATAAATTCCTATTTGAGCACGGGTTTGTAAATTCCTATAAACCCATTCGTTATTAATCAAAACATGCAGGTTATATTCATTGCTAGATTATAAGATTCACAATACATCTCTACTCAGATGGTGAGGAGTATTTAATGTGTGGACCCACACCATAGGAGTCCATGCACTTAAAGGACTCGATATAGTTGAGGTGGTCTTTCAAGGTAGGTAAAATCTGTCTTGAGAACGCACTTTTATTTCCTATAAGAATTCTTAATATTATAGGATTCTTATTTCCTACCCAAAGTTACGTACTTTAAACAACTTAAATCAAGATAAACCTACTTTTAATGTTCTTATCAATATCTCTTTATATTCTTATCAATTCTTATTTCTTATGCCTACACTACATACAGCCTCTAATATATTGATTTCAAGCATCAAATTCATGGTTAGGTATTTTCAGTGCAAGCGGTTAGCACATTAAAGCATCGATTTTGGATTTCCACTCCTCTTGATTATCAGGTACATCTTCTTTCAATACATATATTTTTTTAAAAAGGCATGTTGATCTTCAATTGTAAAAGTTTAGTAACATATCTTGAATTTTTTTTTGTTTGTTTTTTTATGAACACATAGGATTAGTAATATATCTTGAATTAGTAATAAATTTCTCTTATATTTCACATATTATATCTCATATAATATTTTTGCCTTTAATTTTGATAAATCATTATCGGATTGGTGGAACCGACAACCAATACCAACCTAAAGCATCTTCTTCCCAGATCCCAATTAGTATAACAGATGATTCTAATCAACAACATTTCAATACACTTCATATGAATCATTCATTAGAGGGTTTAACAAAAACCACAGAGGAAGGTAGATTTAATATGCTATTTTACTTTCTTAAATTATAATCTTTACGTATTGTTATACACAATCTTGAATGCGATAAATTATTTATTTTTTTATACTTAGTTATCCTGCTTTGCTATCATGCAGTGATAATGGAAAATCAATAAATGCTGATTTGCACAGACAAATCGAGGAGAATGTTCAAACAGAAGAAAAACAAAAACGAGTTTCTGAAGAGTAGAATATTATTTGATACTATTCACTGCACTTTTTAATTGTTTTCAAGTTTTTTAATATTATGGTATTGTCGAATGTTATTTTTTCTATTTTTGAATTATTATTTACTGAATTAGATGTTCAAATTTATATTATAAGAATACTTTATATTACAATGCGCATATAGTAATATACTTAAGAAAGGTTATAATAAAATATACATTAAGTTTGTATTTCATATCGACATTTTTATAAAATTGACTAAATAGTTTATTATTTTTCAAAGATTCCCGTTCAAGGAATGGGTACAAAACTAGTTTGAAAAAGAAAGAAGAAAGAATGAGACCTAGCTCACTTGAATTTACGTCTATAAATATACTACGTAATTGGAAAAGAACTTAGCTAGTTTGCCATATTATTCTGAATTATTTAACCTCTTGGCTCTTCAAATACCAGCATTGGCTACCCCTTATTGTTAATTGATCAGGCTAAATTGAGCTACGGGAAGTGCGTATAAGGAAAGAGGCTGCCTAAAACCAT